>NW_007097744.1:0-39557 GCF_000164805.1 Carlito syrichta | reverse complement strand
TCAAGGCTGCGGTGACCAGGAGCAGCCACTGCACTCTAGTCTGGGCAACGGAGTAAGACTCCAATCAAAAAAAAAAAAAGAAAATGTTCATTAAAATGTTAGCTGCTAATATGATTATCATCACCGTCATGATTAGCATTCACTTGTAGGTCATTTGGTTTTGAAAAACCTTCAAGTAGCAGGGTGGGGATGGGGGAGGGAGACACAACATCAGTAAGGGTACCTGATCTCAAACCAAGTGAAGTGCGGACCAAAGGGAGGCCCAAATTTTTCCTGTATGATGACCACTTATATAACTAATCCTGAACTGTACTCCACATCTTGAAAATAAAAAAATAAATAAGTAAAATCTATTATAGAGAAGATGAATAGCAAAAAATCAAAACAAAGCCAAAAAAAAACAAACCCACACACCCCAATTTCCTTCCTCAACCTACCCATGGTTGCATAATGTAAGTAGGGGAGGAATGATGTGTGCAACCTAGACCACAGTGCTGTCCATAGAAGTCCCCATTTATTCCCGTCTTCTGTGCAAGAGCATGCATCTCTGGTACCAGAGTTACCATACTCTTCCAGGGAACATGGCCTGGGCCAGGTTCAGTGGGAATGGACTGAGAGAGGCACCAGGAGGCCCCCTCAGGGTAGCCTTTTCTGGAAGAGAGAAGTGAGGGGCGGTAGGGGCCAGATGTGCTTCCTTCTGGATCCGAGGCTTGCAGCCAGCACCCTGCAGGAGGAAGCCCCGGGCCATGTATGTGGTCCCACTGGCTGAGAGGGGCAAGCTCATTTTCCCAGCAGGGGACCAACTTTTCCACCGTGTCTTCCCAGCTTGAGGGCTCCCTTGAGCAGGAGAAGAAGCTACGGGCAGACCTGGAAAGAGTGAAGAGGAAGCTAGAAGGAGACCTGAAATTGTCCCAGGAATCCATTATGGATCTAGAAAATGACAAGCAGCAAGTAGAAGAGAAATTGAAGAAGTAGATATTTCATTTTCTACCTCTGTGTTGAAGTCTGAAAGCCAACTTTTGCACCACTTAAAAGCCTTTTATGTAATGCTCTTCTTTAAAAAATCTATTTGCAGGCAAGAGTTTGAAATCAGTCAGTTACAAGCCAAAATCGATGATGAACAAGTTCACAGTTTGCAATTGCAGAAGAAGATTAAAGAACTGCAGGTAAAGGCATCAAAACCTTCCCAATCAGAAAAATCTCTTTGCAAATTTCCTTCTTGTTCTTACCGCTTATTTCTTGAATTTCTTCTTTCCTTCCTCCCATTGGAGCTGGAGAGAATGCCCTGTCCTTTCCTTTATTTCTTAAAAATTAATATTTTAATTTTCTGAGTAACACATAAACAGATTTCCTTGAAAAGTTTCAAAATATTACCAATAAGGTTAAACATGATTGACCAGGCTGCTTTGACCACCACCCCTCCCCAGTGCCGTCCTCATCTTCTCAGAAGTAGCTACCAGTTTCAGTTGGACATGCTTCCTTCTGAATCTTTTGCTATGTGTTTATGTGTATATTTAAAACCCAAAGAAAATATGAGGGAGGGCCCCCCAAAAAAACAAAATTTATTTATAAAAAAGTGTGTATTTATTCTTACACATTTAAATTTCAGTCACCTTCAAAGTACTCTCCAATTGTTGCAATACACCTATTGAGATGCTTTTTCCACCGCTCAAAACAGTTTTTGAACTCGTCAATATTGATGCCTTTTTGTGCTTCTGCTGTTTTTTGTTTCACCTCTTGCACATCAGCAAAATATTTCCCTTAGAGAACTTTTTTCATCCAGAGGGTTAGGGGAACACATCAGGGCAAGATCTGGTGAATAGGGTGGATAGGGCACAAAAGTTATGCCATTTTTGGGCAAAGACTGCTGAACACTCAGTATGATTTGGGTAGGTATGCTCATGAATCATCCCTCATGAAATAGGCAAGTGCATTGAGATATTCTCCAAAAAAAATTCACTGAAGCTGAATGCAGCCTCTCACAACTATGCTAACTGGTACACTGATGCTGATAGGCTCCTAGAACTCAGAACTCTTACCTAGTAGGGAAAGCCTAGACTACCAGGGGCCCATCCGCCAAAAAATAGTTCTGGTTTTTTGGGTCCCCCTCATATATAGCATATATGCAAAAAAAGTTTTCATTTCTTTATTTTTTATTTATTTATATTTTTTGAATTGAAGTCTCACTCTGTTGCCCAGGCTGGAGTGCAGTGGCACACTCATGGCCACCGCAGCCTCGATATGCTGGGCTCAGGCAATCCTTCTACCTCAGCCTTCCAAGTGGCTGGAACTATAGGCATGCGCCACCACACCCTGCTAATCTTTGGCTTTATAGCAGAGATGAGGTCTCGCCAAGTTGGCCAGGCTGGTCTCAAACCCATGAGCTCAGGCAATTCTCTCACCTCGGCCTCCCAAAGTGCTGGGATTATAGGTGTGAGCCACTGTACCCTGCCATTATTTCTTTATATTTTTGGCACAAGTATCATCTTACTGAGAGTATCATTCTGCAACGTGCTCATTTCATTTAGCAATATGTTCTCATATCTTATGGTAGACATGAGTTGGTCTTCATAGACTTTTAGAGCATGACTCCCTCACAATTAATCTGAGCATTCCCCTATTACTGGATACTTAGTTTGTTTCCAAGTTTTCTTCACCAACTTAATGTTATAATGTATTCTTTACATTGTGCTACCTATCCTCAATTCCTCACCACCCAGTCCCTCCCAAAGTGAGTTCTCCCTCTCCTCACCCCCACAATAACAATCCTGATACAGTGACCCTTTCAGGCCCGCACAGAAGAGCTGGAGGAAGAAATTGAAGCAGAACACACATTCAGAGCCAAGATAGAGAAGCAGCGCTCGGATCTGGCCAGGGAACTGGAAGAAATCAGCGACCGGTTAGAAGAAGCCAGTGGCGCCACATCAGCCCAGATTGAGATGAACAAGAAGCGGGAGGCTGAGTTCCAGAAGATGCGCAGGGACCTGGAGGAGGCCACCCTGCAGCATGACACCACGGCAGCCACCCTGAGGAAGAAGCACGCAGACACCGTGGCTGAGCTCGGGGAACAGATCGACAACTTGCAGCGGGTCAAGCAGAAACTGGAGAAGGAGAAGAGTGAGCTGAAGATGGAGATCGATGACCTTGCTAGTAACATTGAGACTATCTCCAAGTCCAAGGTACCCAACTGATTCTCCTGCTCCTTGGCATCTGTGGGACAGCCATGTCTACCTGCCCCGTGGGCACATGTAATTTGATGCCCCAAAACTCACTGCATGTTCTAAATGGAAACCCTCTTTCCCACTACTACCTGCTCCCAATTCCTCAAGTTCATTCAAGTCATTTGTCTTATTCATTCCAGCTGCTGTAACAAAACATCTTAGACTGGGTAATTTATAAACAGCCGAAATGTATTGCTCGCAGTTCTGGAGGCTGGGAAGCCAGCAGATTCAGTGTCTGGTGAGGGCTCACTCTCTGCTTCATAGATGGTGCCTTCTCACTGTGTCCTCTCATGGCAGAAGGAGAGAACAAGCTCCCTCAAGCCTCTTTTATAAGGACACTAGTCCCATTCATGAGTATTCCGCCCCATCACCTAATCACCTCCCAAAGGCCCCACCTCCCAACACCACCGCACTGGGAATTTCATTTCAACTTATGGATTTGGGAGAGACACAAACCATCAGACCACAGCATCACTCAAGCATGATGGAGAGATCTGCCACCACTCAAGGTTGCATCATCCTTTCAGAATCTTACAGAAAGTTTCCAATCCATCTGTCATGGTCTAGAACTGAACCTGTGGGTGGATTTCACAAAAGGGCCTTCCTGGTTCCTTTTCTGTACACCACCTTATTAGTCCATGATATTAGCTGCTGGGGGGCACAGCCAATGGGAAGTGATACAGGTGGGCATGTAAGCAGAGGCAAAACCAGGTTTTGCAACCCTTGAAGCATATAAAACTTGGGAGAGTTGAGAGGCTTTAAGAAAAAATATACAAACTTATGAAAGTTAATATTTATTTAGAATGAGAAAAATAAGTCAAAGGTTACTGAAGACTCAGATTTCTTTCTTCTGAGGCCTCTTTAGGCCATTTGCCAGAAAAGCCTACCTAGAAATATATTCTGCTTGCAATAGCTACCCCTTCCCCCCAGAACCTCCTATGGCTCCTTGAACTCTCGGCCCCATGCACATGGGGGCCTTGAAGCTTAAGCTTCACCAGCTTCATGGTAAACATCCCTCTGCATATGGCCTTAAAGCAAAGCTTTTCCTCAGAGAGCGACTGTGCGCTCCTGGATTCAACAGCTGAACAAAAACCGCTGAACACTCAGCGTGGTGTAGGCAGATGTATTCATAAATCACCCATCATGAAATGGGCAAACACGCTGAAAGAATCTCCACCTAAGCTTCACAAACGCTGAAGCCAGCCCCTCACAACAACACTAGCTCTAAGTTGTACTTGAAGCTGTTGGGCTCGGCTGGAAGAAACAGCAGTGACCCCAGCTCTGGGCCTCCCTTAGAGGGATTCTCAGGAGGCCAGGGCATCATTGAGAAAAATAACAAGAGATATGAACCAGAGAATTAGAGCGGCCTCTACGGTTCCTCTTGCTGTCCTTGTTTGGTGTCTGCGTTCACACTGCCCTGTGCTTTCCCTTGATTTCTTCCTCACCCCCGACTGCAGCCCCTGGCTCTGGGTGGTGACCCCTTTCTCTTTCTTTCCTGCTTGCCCATTTTTCTGCCCTCTCTTCCCTTCTTGGTTTTTTTTGTGTGTGTGTTTTTTTTTTTTTTTGCTTTTTCTTCCTCTGAGAAGTTGGGTCTGAATGCAACCTCCCCCCCAACCCCCATACCCCCTCAAGCCAGGCTGGGTTGCAGGATTGGCAGAGTTCGCATCTGGCCACATGCTGTGCCTATAAACAGCCCCTCCTTCCAATCTCCCCTTTCCAGAATTGCTTTATGCTTTCTGTTCTCGATGTTAAAATCCAGGGAATGAAGCCCTTCGTATTTCTTTACCCTTTTTCGGTTGTTGTCTCCTTTGATTTTTCTTTCTGTGAGTCGCCATCCCTTTTCAACTCCCTGCTTGGATTTGTTTGAACGCCACAACTTCTCAGAGGGATCCTAAGCTCCTTGGGGACTTCCTTGGAATCGGTATCCTTGAGGCTTCTGCTGACATCTCATACTTCCCAGTCTAAGGAAAAACATATGCTCAATACATTTCACTTTATATTTCATCGAACTGGGGGAAGGGGAGGTCTACAACATGCACAAGATTTTTGAACAAACATCACAAAAATACTGGTCAACTAGAGGCAAGGAAAGTAAATTCCTTCATACCTCCTCCGCCAAAGGGCACCTTTGATATTATTTAATGGAATGCTCAGCACTGTCATCAGAACACATTGCTTGCAAGTATTATTCACAAGGCAACAGAAGTACTTATATTGCAAGAAGACCTCAGGGTTCCTTTGAGTGACATCTTCTCAAAGGTTTGTTTACAAATCACTCAATACTTATCCACCAAAAGCTGATGTTCCAAGCTATTGGTGATTGAGCAACAATCACACATAAAAATAAAGCAAACCTGGGATGGTTGTGATTTCTCAACCATACCTTTGTCTATTCTGCATTTTTATGTTCATTTTACCCAACAAGAAGCTAAACTATCGAACTGTTTAACTCAGTACTGGACACTAGGAGTCCATGTTTTCCATTGATGTGGACTTTTCTGTTTTTAAAGAGTAACATAGAAAGAATGTGCCGGACTGTGGAAGACCAGTTTAATGAAATCAAAGCCAAGGATGACCAACAGACTCAGTTAATCCATGATCTGAACATGCAGAAGGCAAGGCTGCAGACCCAAAACGGTGAGATGGGAAGCGTTCTGGGGTCCAGTGGCGTCATGGGAGAGGGTGGACAGCAATACTGATATGGGGGTCATATCTGTTTGATAGGGGAACTGAGTCACCAAATGGAAGAGAAAGAGTCTCTGATTTCACAGCTAACCAAAAGCAAGCAGGCGCTCACCCAGCAACTGGAGGAGCTTAAGAGGCAAATGGAAGAAGAAACCAAGGTAAGGAGGCCTCTTTGGGGACCGCAGAGTCAGCTAGAACTTGAGAGCCAGGCAGGATGACCACTTCACCCATGAAGCTGGTTGGAGCAGTGCTACATCTGGAAGTCTGATGCTTCTCCCCTCTGCCTTGTAGTATGGCAGGAACCTTTTGTTTAAGGCTAGAGGACCTTGGCATTGGATCTAATTTAGGGCTAGAAAACTCTATCTCCTGTGTTCCTCTGTCCCCACAGAGTGGTCTGATAAACTCCCCTCTGCAGCCAGGGATATCTCCTCCCCAGCACTGCACCAGCCTGACCATTCTGCCCGGCAACTCATCCTGGCCACTTGAAATGTTCTCTTCTTTTTGTTTTTTGGGTTTTTTTTTTTTCATTATTCTTCATGTGTCACCTCCTCTGCCACCTGATATTAAGCTCCCTTCCTCCAAAAAGACTGCATTGTTTGAGGGGCACCCTTGGGACATTTGCATGAACATGAACACCATTATGTTCTTTATTTCAGTCTCTAGATATTTGTATTTACGATACATATCTCCCCATTGATCTGTTAACTCCTGGAGGGTGAGAATAATTTTTTCTCTACTGTACCTACTAGGTGTAGTACATAGTAGGCCCAGTGCCAGGGAGAAGAGTGCATGCAGTAGGTGCTTAGCAGAGGATGCCAATGTGTGTTCAAGCATTTGAGTAGGAATCCAGGGCCAGGCACAGTGGCTTACACCTGTAATTCCAGTACTTTGGGAGGTCTGGGTAAGAGGATTGCTTGAGCCCAGGAGTTTGAAACCAGCCTGGGCAACATAACGAGACCTTGTCTCTACAAAAAAATCAAAAATTATCTAGGCGTTGTGACTTGGGCCTGTAGTCCCAGGTACTTGGGAGCCTAAGACAGAAGGATCACCTGAGCCCAAGAGATCTACACTGTGGTGAGCTGTGATCATGCCAACTGCACTCCAGCCTGGGTGACAGAGTAAAACCTTGACTAAAAATAAATAAAAAATAAATAAACAACAACAAAAAAAGAAATAGGAATCCAGGAGTCAAAAGAAAACTGCATAAATGGAATTCTGAGGTTGCTGTGTACTGGCCAAGATATATAGGGCAATCTTTTGGAATTTTCCCAAGCTCCATCTTTCTCTTCTGGAAAGGAACAAGCACTATATGTATGTCCCATCTTTCTCTTCCACGGTAATGGTCTTTGATAGACTAGGGGGTGGGAGGTGGTAAGAACCAGCACTCAAGCAAGTCCAGAGCAGGTCTACTACAGGAGTGAGGCTGTCCTTTAGCTAGGACACAGAAGCAGCTGAGTTTTTCTTCCTGATCAAAAGTTTTGTCGCTTATTTGCATTTTTTAAAAGATGAAAATGTATGAATTACTGCGCTAGATTGACAGAACTCTTTCTTTGCTGGTGGCACCAGAGGGTGTTTTGTGACCATTGTAGTCAGCACTCAACTGTTGCCCTGTTCAGGTGGAAGTGAGTGAGGGACAGAGGCCCTAGGCATGTCCTCCCTGCTTGGGAAGAAGAGGTCGAGTCATGGAAACTGCAGCTCATATCAGCAGTCCTGCCATGGGGACACAGCCTACTAGTGACATCAAAAGATGGCTTTTAGGTTTTTCCTGGTCACAGCATTCCATATACCATGGCATCACATAGTGAGAAAATTATTCCGTTCTAAATTCTGTTTCAATACTTACGACTATATCAAGGAAAATATCTCCATTTGGGTAATGCCTCTCTAGCATTTGTTTACTCACCTTATTAAGAAACAAGGTAGACCAGGCACGGTGGCTCACACCTGTAATCTCAGCACTTTGGGAGGTGGAAGCAAGAGGATTGTCTGAGCCCAGGGGTTAGAGATCAGCCTGGGCAACTTGGCAAGACCTCGTCTCTGCAATAAATCAAGAACAATTAGCCAGGCGTGGTGGCTCACGCCTGTAGTTCCAGCTACTTGGAAGGCTGAGGTGAAAGGATCACCTGAACCTAGCCTCGAGGCTGCGGTGACCGTGAGCGTGCCACTGCACGCCAGCCTGGACAACAGAGTGAGACTCGGACTCAAAAAAAAAAAAAAGAAAGAAAGAAACAGAGGGTAGGCCTCAGGCACAGAGCCACAGCAGGCAACAGTGACTAGCTAGATGGTGATGCCATTGCTTTATTTCCATTGCATTTATTCCTATGGTTACCGCCTGTTAATGGTCAATGTCAATGATTTTCCATGTACTATCCTGTAACAGTTATTTTTATTAAGTATATTTTAAAATAATTAAGAAGTCAACTTGAAAAAATTAAAGAAAGCAGGCAATATGCTGATATGGCAAAATCTCGGAAGACAGTATGGGAATGATTCAATTTGGGGAAAATCTATTGAAATGAAAAGACCTGAACTCGGAATAGAGTCGAATGTTTTTGCAATTTATCACCACTGTAATTCCCAGGCCAAGAACGCCCTGGCACACGCCCTGCAGTCCTCCCGCCACGACTGTGACCTGCTGCGGGAACAGTATGAGGAGGAGCAGGAAGGCAAGGCCGAGCTGCAGAGGGCGCTGTCCAAGGCCAACAGCGAAGTTGCCCAGTGGAGGACTAAATACGAGACGGATGCCATCCAGCGCACAGAGGAGCTGGAGGAGGCCAAGTATGGGCTCTGAGGTTACGATAGAAGAGGGGGCCCTGGGACCCAAGCCAAGGGACAGAGAAGTCTCTGTGCCTTGAGAGAATCTCTCTTCCCTCCCCAGGCCTTAGTGGTTTCTTAAGCATTCAGGTTGTATCCCCTACCCCCTGAGGGTGGCCCTGTCCTTCCCCTGGGGAACTGTCCATTCCAGCTGGTTCCCTTGGGGGCTCCTTGGGGATCTGCTTTGCCACCAAGCGTTTTGGGATTTTTCAGATGACTCTTGGCCTTTCTCCACTTATCAAACTTTGGGTCTCTGTCCTAATCAAATGCCAGTCCTTCCTAGACCATTCATTTCTCTTCCCAGCTGTAAGTTAAGGCTAAAATAATCAACTTTAGCAAAGAAAAAAAAATCTGATTCTCTTAGGAAAAAACTGGCCCAGAGGCTCCAGGAAGCAGAGGAAAACACAGAGACAGCGAACTCCAAGTGTGCATCCTTGGAGAAAACCAAGCAGAGGCTTCAGGGAGAAGTGGATGATCTGATGCGGGATCTGGAGCGATCCAACACAGCCTGCGCCGCCCTGGACAAGAAGCAGAGGAACTTCGATAAGGTCCCTTCTCCACCCGTTTGGGAATGGTGGTAAAACAATGGCCTTTCACAATTGAATGTGTGAGACGCATGCACATTCTAGGAGGTCCCAGTTAGAGCATCAATTTCCCAGTTTGGGAGATTTGGGGCATCTCTTTTGTGACAGTCCCTCCAAAGGAAACTTTATTTTTATTGAAAGCCGATTCAAATTATATTGCAATTATAATGACTTTAAGAATACAACTGGCCAGGCACAGTGGATCACGCATGTAATCCCAATATTTTGGGGGGCCGAGGTGGGAGGATTGCTTAAACCCAGGAGTACAAGACCAGCCTGCGCAACACAGCAAAACTTTGTCTCTGCAAAATAAACAAACAAAAAGAATACAGCTGATCACCTACCTGTAGGCATATGAGACTTTGGAGCCCGTGATCCGCACCGGGGTCCCTCCTCTATCTTTGATCCCTAAGGATGGAAGGGTAAAACTTTGGTGTTGCTGACAGCCCTTGCTTGAGTGAACTCTTACAGGTTCCCCTGGGTGGACTTTCTACTTCTCACATGTCCCGTTGTCATTTCTTAGGTCCTTGCAGAATGGAAGCAAAAGCTGGACGAAAGTCAAGCTGAGTTGGAAGCGGCTCAGAAAGAGTCCAGGTCACTTAGCACTGAAATTTTTAAGATGAGGAATGCCTATGAGGAGGTGGTAGATCAGCTAGAGACACTGAGGCGGGAGAACAAAAATCTGCAAGGTGAGCTGGCTTTGCGTCACAGATGTCTCCTATTTCCCCTTCTCCTCCTGCCAACACCTTCCCCATTTGGCCACAGCCATCTCCATATGCCTCCTCCTTCCCACTGTCCCACAAAATTCTCGCCCATCATACCTCACATTTGCCCAGTTTGCCCCAAGGTCCAAACCCTCTTAATGTAGGGTATGGCAGCCACTAATTCTCATTTTTGAGAACTGAAGGCACAGTGGGTCACGTAGCCCACTGTTCTGTAGAGAAGAAGAAGCTCGGGGATCCTGTCTCTAAGTGGCTTCATTCGTATCCTTGGGCATGTCACTGAATCCCTCAGGACCTCAGAGTCCTGATCTACAAATTAAAAGATCAAACCCAATGCTTTCTAAAGTCCTTTTCTGGTACCGAAAGACCATGATTCTTTGCATTTCCTCCACAATTGTTTTCTCTGGTCTTCTCTGTCATGGTTTTGTATATAGCACCTCATGAAGTTTTAGGTTCACAAAGTATTCTTCACTCACCCATCCTGTCTCTGTATAGCTCAGGTGAGGCAACACGTACATGTCTTGCCGACACCTCCTCTGAGCAGCTTCCCTGTATTCTCTCCTATATAAATGTCATGAATGAATCGCCAATCCCTAAATTACCTGGCAAATCCCCGTGCTGTAAATCGGAGCCTGTTGAAACAGCCTAAATCGAGCCTGTCCTTTGCAGAAGAGATTTCTGACTTAACTGAGCAGATTGCAGAAACTGGCAAGAATCTTCAGGAAGTGGAAAAGACCAAGAAACAAGTGGAGCAGGAAAAGTCAGATCTCCAGGTGGCCTTAGAAGAGGTGGAGGCAAGTGTCTGGGATATGACATTCAGAAGCTCAAGAGAACAGGAAACTGAAAGAGGCGGCTCTTGGCCACCCCATGGGGCTCTTTCTGCCAGGACGCACCGAGTCTCTGTCGGGAAGAACATCCCGCCATCCCTGGGGCTAAAACGTCTATGCTCTGCGACTTTATCTCCTGGGCATCCCCTTTTGAAGATAATTAAGTGTGTTCATAATGACCTCAGTTTCTTCCTCTTGGGAAGTTTAAAAAAAATTAATATCCTGAGATCTGGTACGAAATCCCTCAGCTTATGTCTAACATAGAGTCACAAACGATCATCTTTGGCTATCAGGAATCCTGTCTAATCAAAACAGGCCCAACGTCTCCTGATGTAGTAATCAGTTGCAGCCAGTGCAGGACGATCCGTTTAGATGTTTCTATGAAAATTTGAATGAACGCAGGATAGCAAGAGAGCCATTGCCCTGTCATTTTAGATAATAGGTTGACTCCTGATTTATGATCACTATTAAAATAGACACCCGCAATAAAATGTCCACTAAGTCAAAAAGTTGCTCTCTCTCAAGACATAAGATTTGTTAATAAGAGATGCAGTTTGAGTCTCAGCTTCACCACTATTAAGGATATTTGGGAGCAAGTAAAATACTCAGACCTCTCTGAGTATGGTTCTCTCTATCTGTAAAATGGGTGTAAAAAATACCCATTTTATCACAATGGGGATGGAAACTCCCATTCAAGAAGGTGGCTGCCCATGCACTCACAATCACTCCTCTCCTTTTGTCAGGGCTCCTTAGAACACGAGGAGAGCAAGATTTTGCGCATCCAGCTAGAACTGAGCCAGGTAAAATCCGAGCTTGACCGCAAGGTCACTGAGAAGGATGAAGAAATAGAGCAGTTAAAAAGAAACAGTCAGCGGGCAGCAGAGGCCTTGCAGAGTGTGCTGGATGCTGAAATCCGCAGCCGGAATGATGCCCTAAGGCTGAAGAAGAAGATGGAGGGGGATCTCAATGAAATGGAGATTCAGCTGGGTCATTCCAACCGCCAGGTGGCAGAGACCCAGAAACATCTGCGCACCGTCCAGGGTCAGCTCAAGGTGAGCAGGGCTGCCTCTGTGCACCTGGACACATGCTCCGCCTTCCCGGTGGCACTGGCCTCACTCCGGCTTTGTCCCGAAGGATTCCCAGCTGCACCTGGACGACGCCCTGAGGAGCAATGAGGACCTCAAGGAGCAGCTGGCCATCGTGGAGCGTAGAAATGGGCTCCTGCTGGAGGAGCTGGAGGAGATGAAGGTGGCCCTGGAGCAGACAGAGCGGACCCGCAGGCTGTCGGAGCAGGAGCTGCTGGACGCTAGTGACCGCGTGCAGCTCCTGCACTCCCAGGTGTGTCCACCCTCGCACCTCCACTCAGAGTCCACCCTGGGGGCTAGTAGGTCCTCCTGCATCCCCAGTTGCTCACGGTCCACACCGTGGAAAGGCTCACCCCATTCCTCCCAGACTAGCAGTCAAGACCCAGTCTCCTTAAGCTTGGCTGTTGGAATCACTTTGACAATTGAGTAACAGACTTCTGGGCTTTCTTTTATCCAAAGATAAAGTTCAAATGTCTTGCATGTTATGGGGAAATCAGAGCAAGGAGGGATTAATTATTGCATCTGAGGAGGGCTTCACAGAATAAGTACTATTGAATCTGAAATCTTAAAATTTTAGAATTTTACTTAAAAATAACTTTTTAAAGGTTGTTTGTTTGCTTGCTTCTGAGTTGGGGTCTCACTCTATCGCCCAGGCTGGAGTGAGTGGCACGATCACAATTCACTGCAACCTCAGCCTCCTGGGCTCAGGCCATCCTTCTGCCTCAACCTCTCGAGTAGCTGGAACTACAGGTGTATGACAACATGTCCAGCTAATTTTTTTTTTTCTTTTCTTTTTTTTTTTGTAGATGCAACATCTTGCTGTGTTGCCTAGGCTGGTTTCAAACTCCTGGGCTCAAGCAATCATCACACCTCGGCCTCCCAAAGTGCTGGAATTACAGGCATGGGCCGCCGCACCCAGTCTATTTTTTAAAAAGTATTTTAAAATCCCCTCGTTTTAAAAAATAGGCAGGACAGGCAAACACATAGAAGAAGAAAAAAGTGAATTATGCTATTAATATTTAAGGGGGGGTCTCTCATTCTTAGGCCCTTGTAAATTATATAACTATTATATTTTTTATAAAAATGTGATCTTTTGCAATCTCTTGTTTTCATTTAACAATATGGTTTGGACATATTTCTGCATCTTTAAATAGTCTTCTATGACATGGCTTTTAGTGGCAGAAAAGTAGGCTATTATAGTTCTACATCATAGCCCTTTTATTTAATCAGTCCTCTATGATTGGTTATTTTAGATTGTTCCCAATAAAAATTTTTATTCTCAGAAAGACAATTGTGATGAACTTCTTCATAATTAAATTTTCACATACAACCATGATTCCTATTGTCTTAATACTTCTAGAAGTAAATTCACAGAAATAAAATTTCAGGGTCAAAACAGTAAAGGCATTTGTAGTCTATTGTAAATTGCTCCTTAACAAGGTTGTCCCAATTTTTATTTCCACTGAGAAAATATGTGAGCTCTTTCCTGTAAATTCTCAAATACTCTAGCTTTTATTTTTTAAATCTTTACCAATTTTATTGTTGAATCGTACCTCACTGGGTTTTTATTATTTTTTACTACTAATGAGGTGGAACATTTTATTATATTTGTTAGCCATTTGTATTTCTTCTGGTGTGTTTTACCTATCTGTACTTTTTGCCCTTTTTTCCTCATTGATTTGCTTTATTTATACGTTAAGGAAGGGAATATTTTTTCGTCACATACATTGCAAATGTTTTTCTGTTTGTCATCACCCTTACAATGGTATATTTTGATTATTAGAATTATTTTTCATTTTATATAGTGTGTCTATTAATCATTTCCTTGTTCCAACACTTTTTACTGAATAATCTATCCATCCTCAAATATTTAAAATTCTGCCCTTATCATTTACTCTGCTCTTTGATGTATAAGTTCTTGGGTCTATTTCAGCACTTCCTGTTCAGTCAAGAATGATACACTACTGTACCTAGCAGGTCACCCATGGGGAAAATAAGAAATGAAACATAATCTTGATTTACTTCCTTCCCCGCCCAACCCCCCCTTCAATTGTTTTAAGTGCCCAAACAGAACCTACACCCCCAATATCTCATTTTTCTTGTAGAACACAAGTCTGATAAACACCAAGAAAAAACTGGAAGCTGACATAGCTCAGTGCCAGGCAGAGGTGGAGAACTCTATCCAGGAGTCCAGGAACGCAGAGGAGAAGGCCAAGAAGGCCATCACGGATGTGAGCTCTGTTCTTCCTTTTCAGATAAGGTGTTTGGAGCTGAGAAAGGGGGCTTCTGAGTCAGGGCAAGGCAAATAGGTTTTACCTCCCCTTGGCTACCATCAGTTAGCAGTGGTTTCCTGAACAGATAGAATGAGGTGCAGTCTCAGAAGAGGCAAAGTGTGAAGGGATGCTGTGAGTACCCAGTGAAGACTCACTCAAGTCAGGAAGGGGAGGTTCAGGTACTCACAATGCAGACTTCAGCATCCCTGCATTCTCCGGGGAGGGATGGGCAGACAGTCCTTGACGTATCCTGTAAACTTAGGCTGCCATGATGGCTGAGGAGCTGAAGAAGGAGCAGGACACCAGTGCCCACTTGGAGCGGATGAAGAAGAATCTGGAACAGACAGTGAAGGACCTGCAGCACCGTCTGGATGAGGCTGAGCAGCTGGCGCTGAAGGGCGGGAAGAAGCAGATCCAGAAACTGGAGAACCGGGTAGAGTGTTTTGAGAGGACTCTCACTCTTAAAGTGGCAGTCTGGTCAGCCACCTCAGGCAGAACCAGAGTTCAGAAATGTAGGTGGCAGCCGGCACGGTGGTTCATGCCTATAATCCCAGCACTTTGGAAGGCGGAGGTAAGAAAAATGCCTGAGTTCAGGGGTTCGAGACCAGTGTGAGCAACATGGCCAGACCTCATCTCTACAATAAGTCAAAAAAAATTAACCAGGCATGGTGGTGCACGCCTGTGGTTCCAGCTACTTGGAGGCTAAGGTAGAAGGATCTCCTGAACCCAGCAGGTTGAGGCTGCGGTGGCCATGAATGTGCCACTGCTCCCCAGCCTGGGTGACAGAGTGAGACTCGACTCAAAAAGAAATGTAGGTGGTGGGAGAGTGGCCATTGATTGAATAAACTGCAAATTTAGTTTTAAGACTACTTGTAAAAATCCCTGTGAGCCTAATTCCCCTCATCTCTCACCTGTCCCTACACCCCAACACACACAAACCCATTTTGTGTGCTTACGTCAGTAAGTGTCATGTAATGATATTTCTTCATGTTCACATTCTGTTTGCTATACAGATTTATGTCTTACACATACATGAAAAAATGTACATTGTAGCCATAAAATTACACATTTTGGTGAATGTATATTTGGACCAAGCTTCATTTAGATTAAACAACAGCTCGTCCTACAGGGCTCGGTGGCTCAGCCTGTAATCCCACACCTTTGGGAGGCTGAGGTGAGTGGATTTCCTGAGCCCGCGGGTTCGAGACCCGCCTGGGCAGGCGAGACCTCATCTCTACAATAAATCAAAAAATCAGCCGGGCGTGGTAGCGCATACCTGTAATTCCGGCTACTCGGAAGGCTGAGGCGCAAGGATCTCCGGAGTCCAGCAGGTCAAGGCTGTGGTGGTCGGGAGCAGCCACTGCACTCCAGTCTGGGTGACAGAGTGAGACTCCAACTCAAAAAAAAAAAAATCTGTAGTTTCCCTGTGTCTCCCCCTTGCTGGTCTTCTTCCCTCCCCAGCTTTTCTCCTTTCTGAATGTAGGCTGTAAATTCTGACACTGGTCTTTTTCTCACTCCGTCTTGAAAAAGGGCAACTGAGGCTTCCTCCCTTAGGCTTACGCATCAGAAAAGTTCAATCCCTCACACCTGGACAACCCTGCTTCTTCTTTATGTGGGAACATATTTTTTAGTGATTGTCCCGTTTCTTTGCTCATCGTTCCCTCATTTCCAGTCCTCTTGTTTTTCGCTTTAGACCTGTGATGTTTTATTTCAATCGTTTTTAAAATGGGCTGCACCAGTGGTTGACATTTTGGAGGAGGGCTCTGCGGAGGAGGCTGTTAGAATGTTTCTGTAGTCCCAGGGAGACAGGAAATAAAAGAGTGGGAGGGAAAGAGGATGAGGAGGAGGAAACAACTTCTCTCAGCAGGAAAGCCTCAAAATTCAGTCATTCTTTATGCCAGCCTCCATAGGGTGCCATCACCAGGCACAGGGCCCTTTAAATGTGAAAGGACTTTTGTGGGGGGTTTTTTTGCTAAAAACAACAAGCCCTTAGACACCTGAATAACAAAAATAAACACCAGAGAAGTTAGAGCTTCCCCAAAAATTCTTTTTTTGTTTATTTTTCAAGTATTCACAGTTCTAGTCCATTAAAATGAGCTTAGACTTAACCTTCCCATGAATCCCTCCCATGAAGGAAGGCTTGAGTCTCATGCCACTCTCCATGATTCCTGGATTGGCAGGGAGCTCTCAGCCATCCTCCCCCTAGCGTGGTGCAGCACTGCCTCCCAGCCCCCCAGCTGCCTAGTTATCCAAGTTCCGTAAACCTTACAGAGACCAAGAGAGGATTACCAGGAAAACAATTGTTTTGTAGACCCTAATGGAAGACAGTTTCTAGAGTCTAGGAGGTGGCGCGTGGGGAACTTTTTGGAACAATGCCCAGAGTAAGCCTGTGCCACTGGTAGCTTTGAGTCTCCAAGCCCAGAGTCATCCCCCTCTGTGGCCACCGGGATTCTCAGTGGAGTGGAGCATGGGGCTGGCTGCCACCCCTTTCCCACTCGGGTCTCTGAATCGTGGAGTTAGGACCACAGCTGGGGATGACCTGCATTCCCAGCATCCGCTCTTCTCTCTCAAGACTTCAGTAAAGACAGAAGCAACTAGGAAATTAACAAGACTTATGTAGTACCTTATCATTCTGAAAATACTTTCACATACTTTATCTAATTTGATCGCCACATTTGAGGTAGGCTAGGCAGGAATTATCATCTCCGTTCTCAATATACAGAAACTCATGCTCAGTGATGGCAACTGACTCACTTTGGGCCTAACCGGGGCCTTGACTCCCTTAATTGCCCCTGGTTCGGGTTCTCCACAATCCTTGCTGCCTTACTTTATCCAGAATCAGGGCCACCACGAGAGTCATGCAGGTTTCACCTACAGGGATAAGTCAGGACTGAACTCCAGCCTGTGCTGCCCTTGCCACACTGCCGAGCTCCACAAGCAAAGCCTGATCCAGTAGCCAAGCTCTGGGTACCTGGAACTGCCTCTGCCCAGAGAGGGCCTCTTGTTCTAATGTGCACACAGATACTGCATGGACTAGTGGTGTCCTCATGAGTAAAATGTGACTCCTGAGCCCGAGGAGGAGGAGACACCTTTGCAAAATCTCATTAGGGGATCTTGAAGTCACCCTAAAATGACTGGCACATGAGTCCATGCGAGAGGCTGGGTGAGCTAACTTGAATTCTATGTGCTCTTTGCCCTACCAAGGTGAGGGAGTTGGAAAATGAGCTTGATGCTGAGCAGAAGAGGGGAGCCGAAGCTCTGAAGGGGGCCCACAAATACGAACGCAAAGTCAAGGAAATGACTTACCAGGTAGAGATCTCAAAATCCCTAGCAAATGTTATGGGGCTGGCTGCGGCAGTGGGTTTGCAGACCCTGGCCATGGATGCTCTGTTTGCAGGCTGAGGAGGATCGCAAAAATATCCTCAGGCTCCAGGACCTGGTGGACAAGCTGCAGGCCAAAGTGAAGGCTTACAAGAGACAGGCTGAGGAGGCGGTGAGCATAGGAGGTTCCTGGGAGTGCCCGCACCAGCCTGGGTGGCCCCGCTAGCCCTGAGTGGGAGTGGGTTCCTGGTTGGTAGAGCCCACTGAGCCTCAGGCCTGAGTTTTCACTTGCAGATTATAAAACACAGGGGTATCTCCCCTCTTCCCTCCCCTGGTCTATGTTAAATAAACCTTCTCCACTACTGCCGCCTCTGTGCCCTCTTGGTCTACCCCCTCCATCCCCTTCATCTCACCCACCCAGGTCACTTTGTCCCACCCCACCCTGACTCACTGGACCCACTCCAGAGCATCCTAGCCCACCCTGTTGGCCTTGGATCACCTGACTCTCCCATCCCCAGCCTACCCACCTGCCTTCCCTGTCCCCTTAGCCTGACCTGAGACACCTCATCCTAATTCCCATCATCCCACCACACCCCACTCCCCTAGTCCATCATCTTCAGCCTTCCTCAGCCCTCCCTAACATCCACCACTCCATTCCATCCTTTTTGATACACCCTTTGATCAAACATGTGAGACCAATAGGGAAGAAATGGAATGGGCTGAAACACGGGCTTCCCAAAGTGTCTTCTGGGGACACTGGGTCTGAGGGACGTTAATAGCAGGAAGTTGGGGCCAAGGTAAGGGGGAGCTTTTTTCTTTTATGGAAAAGAAATAATTTGGGGAAATCTGAGTTAAACAAAGTTAAACTGGTTGCTTTACTTCAAGGATTTCTCAGATTGTGTAGGTAATATGTAATTAACTCTTCAAAGTGGAAGAAGCATTCTGGAATTTAGCATTTTTCTATACTTAATTGACTTTAGAACCTTCTTATTGGGGGCAGAAAAACTCACAGGACTAGCATTCTGAAGTACAAAATTTGGCAGACCCTGCCCTCGCATATATGGTTTCTTCCATTACCCATTTTCCTCTCTGCCCCTGAGCCTAGTCAGTTCCATCCTGTCCTCAGGGAAGCAGATTTGAACTGGCTCAATACAGGGAACAATTCGTGCACATCAGATTAGTACAGTCTCGGCAGGATCTGCCAAGCTGGAGGGTGCCAGGAATCCACCTTCATCAGGAACCCTAGAGCACCCTCAAATAGACCAATACAGTGGCCTGGCCCAGGCAGATGGTGCTGAGCAGAGGCACAGGACAAGGGGGCTTGGACTTCTGTTCTCTGATACCTTCAAGTGGGAGAACTCGAACTTGGGGCTCTTTCAAAGAGCTCCATGGGAGAGATATCACAGAGGAAGGGGAGTAGGGGAACATGAAGTAGTCCTGGGGTGGGGTGGGAATGATCCCAGGGAATTTACTCAGTCATAGGCTGAGACCCTCATCCTCACACTCTGGAGAACTCTACAAACCAAACCTTCCCTCTTCTGCCATCAGGGAATCCAGAGCCCTGGTTTCCTCAGCTTCCCAGAGGCCTTGAGGGCCAGAGTGCCTCAGAGTCAGATCGAGAGGCTCCACAGCCTCACTTCTGTTCTGTCTTCCATTCAGGAGGAGCAGGCCAACACGCAGCTGTCCCGATGCCGGAGAGTTCAGCATGAACTGGAGGAGGCTGCAGAGAGGGCAGACATCGCTGAATCCCAAGTCAACAAGCTGAGGGCCAAGAGTCGAGACGTGGGGGGCCAGGTAAGAGCAGATACCTGAGTGTGAGGGGCCAAGTAAGAGCCAGTACCTGAGTGTGTGTCTTCTTCCCAAGAAGTATTGGGATGGGGGCAACGGATTACCCAGGGAGAGCCTGGAGGATGCCTATGGGTCCCTTCTGTCCTGCCATTGGTCGTGCACTCACAGATGCTACTATTTTAGCAAAGACTTCTGTGATTCCAGGCTCTAGGGAGAACGACTAGTGAGGTACAAGGGAGACAGATTCTGTCGTCCCTCTCTCTCCCTGTTGCTAGAGATGCTGCCCAAGAAGCCCCTGATTTTCAGGAGATTTGTCCTCTCCGGTAGCTTGATTGGTTTGTTTTTATGGTGTGCAAAGGGAAAGGAAGCCATTCCTTCTTATTTTCCTGAAGTTCCAGATTTTGCAGCCGCTCCACTTGAAAATGATGTTCAACCTCCCTTTTAGTTTGACTCATTTCCTGTGTACAATGTTTTTGCTCCCACAGAAGATGGAAGAATGAGGCTCTCCTGATGCTCGTTGCCATGAGACACCTCCAGGAGGGTGGAGGGAAAAATGTGTCAGAAATAAATCCTCCTAAATACTCGAATTCCCGGCTCTGCTGTATTTATTATTGTGGTTCATTCCTCTTCCATGAAGCTGATATTTCGATTCTTACCTGCTCTGTTGTAAATATTAAGTAAGGAATGTAAGAGTGTAGTCTTCTTGCTCCAAGTAGAAAAGATTAAATCCAACCCACTGCCAGGTAAATTACTAGTTTCCATAAACATTTAAAAAGAAAAACCCCACACCTGTTCAAATATCAGAAAGACAAAAGAGAACAAGTGTTGATGAGGACGTAGAGAAAAGGAAACCCTTATAAATTGGTACAACCATTATGGAAAAAAGTACTGTATGGAGGTTCCTGAAAAAATTAAAAATAGAACCACCATATGATTCTGCAATCCCACTTTTGTGTATATATATATATCCAAAGGAAATGAAATCAGAATCTTGAAGAGCTATCTACACCCCCATGTTCATTGCAGCATTTTCCCCAATAGCCAAGATATGGAACCCACCTAGATGTCCACTGCTGGATAAATGAATAAAGAAAATGTGAGAGCCAGGCTCGGTGGCTCAACCTGTAATCCTGCGCCTTTGGGAGGCTGAGGTGAGTGGATTGCCTGAGCCCGTGGGTTCGAGACCCGCCTGGGCAGCAAGACCTCATCTCTACAATAAATCAAAAAATCAGCTGGGCGTGGTAGCGCATGCCTGTAATTCCAGCTACTTGGAAGGCTGAGGTAGAAGGATCGCCGGAGCCCAGCAGGTCGAGGCTGCAGTGGCCAGGAGCGGCCACTGCACTCCAGTCTGGGCGACAGAGTGAGACTCCAACTCAAAAAAAAAAAAAAAGAAAATGTGATACATTGATGCAGTGGAATACTATTCAGCCTTTAAAAAGAAGGCAATCTTACTATTTGTGACAACATGGATGAACCTGAAAGATATTATATTAAGTGAAATAAACCAGATGCAGGGAGATAAACACTGCATGATCTCACCTATATGTGAAATTTAAAATGGTCAAACTCATAGAAGCAGAGAATAGAAAGGTGGTTGCCAGGGCCTGGGAGTTGAAGGAAATGGGGTCATATTGGTCAAAGGAGATATAGTTTCAGTTATACAAGACGAATACATTCTGGGGCCCTAATGCACAGCACCGGAACAACAATTAATCATGTAAACATGTCCAGCTACTTGGAAAGCTGAGGCAGAAAGATCGCCTAAGCCAAGCAGCTCGAGGCTGCAGTGGCCATGAGCATGCCACTGCACTCCAGTCTGGGCGACAGAGTGAGATGCTAACTCAAAAAAAAAAAGTAAATATGTATCAAAACATCAATTTACATCAATTTGTGCACCTTAAACATATTCAATCCCTGATTGTCAATTATACTTCAATAAAGCTGGTAAAAGTAAGTGCAAAAGAAAGGAAGGGAGGGAGGGAGGGAAAGAAAAAGAACCTTTCCAATAACCATAGCATATTTTCTTCCTAGGAACTCAATTATTGCAAATTCAATTCCCCATTCTCTCCCTAAATTCACAGATAGAGCCGCTGGGGCCCAGACGGACTAAGCACTCTGACTACAGTTGTCCAGGACAGAGTAGAAACTAGACCCTGGATTTCCTAAACTTGAAGGTCACCAAGCAACTCTGCTTTTTCCATCGCATCTTTTTTTTTTTTTTTTTTTTTTGTGAGTTTCACTCTGTTGCCCAGGCTGGAGGGCAGTGGCATGTTCACAGCCACCGCGGCCTCAACCTGCTGGACTCAGGTGACCCTTCTGCCTCAGCCTTCCAACTAGCTGGAACTACAGGCGTGGGCCACCATGCCTGGCTAATTTTTTGATTTATTGTAGAGACGAGGTCTTGCCAAGTTGCCCAGGCTGGTCTTGAACCCGTGGACTCAGGAAATCCACTCACCTCGGCCTCCCAAAGTGCTGGGATTATAGGTGTGAGCCACCGAACCTGGTCATCCCAACCTTTTAAAGGGGCTGTGTCATATAATTCTCTCATGTCCACCCACAGCTCCCTATACATCTGAGCAAATCGTAGGTGCTGCCAAATTCATTCACTCTTAGGAAGACAGATAAAGGCTTTGGAAAAGCCTGGGTGGGAGCCGAGGTATCACCTTGCTCCTCTTTCCAGCTAGCATAACTCCTCTCCACCTCCTCAGAGTGCCCAGGGCCAAAAGGAGAAGGGAGTAGCTGGGCCTGGAGAGCCATTAATTTTTGTTGTTGTTGTTTTTGAGTTGGAGTCTCACTCCGTTGCCCAGGCTGGAGTGCAGGGACACACTCACGGCCACCCAGTGTCGACCTGCTGGGCTCAGGTGATCCTTCCACCTCAGCCTTCCACGTTAATTTTCAAAATTCAGGCCAAGTCTGGGCCCAGGCACCATCCTCCCTCCCCACCAAAAAAGAAGCAACTGCTAATTTCGGGTCTCTCTCTGTGTCTCAGATCTTAAGGATTCCACTGATTCTGATTATACTGATTTGCTTACCCTGAAGGGGCATAATAAGATGGAAGAGGGGCCATAATGAATGGAGCCAAGACTACGTGAGCTTCAGCCTGACCCCTTTGGAGCTGTTGCTGTGTGGCCTTGGGTCAGTCACATATATTTTCTGAGCCTGAGTTTCCTCATTGGACAAATTGACCTGTGTGGTTAGGAATGTGGGCTTTGGACTCCAGCAAACCTGGACGGTATCCCCAATGCTGTCACATACTAACTGTGTGGCAAGTTATTTTCCTCTCAGCCTCCATTTTCTTTTTGTGTAAGGTGGTGATAACAATAAAATAAAATCATAGCTTTGCTGAGAGAGATGAGGGGCTTGGAGTGAGGGCAAGGGGTATGGGGTTTTGGGGGGGGTTAATAAAAATGTTCTAAAACGGCCAGGCTCGGTGGCTCAGCCTGTAATCCTAGCACTTTAGGAGGCCGAGGTGAGTGGATTGTCTGAGTTCACAGGTTCAAGACCTGCCCAGGCAAATTGGCAAGACCTCGTCTCTACAATAAAAATTAAAAATTAGTCGGATGTGGTAGCACGCACCTGTGGTTCTGGCTAGTTGGAAGGCTGAGGTGGACGGATCACCAGAGCCCAGCAGGTCGAGGCTACAGTGGCCGGGAGTGTGGGTGACAGAGTCTCCAACTCAAAAAAAAAAAACATGTTCTAAAACCGTGGTGATGACTGTATAACACCGTGAATATATTAAAAACCGTTGACTTTTACCCTTTAAATGGATCAATTGTATGAAACATAAATTCCATCTCAATAAAACTCCTTTAAAATTTCATCGCTTTCATTGCCTGGTAGTAAGTACTGACTTGCTGTATAGTAAGCACTGAGATAAGCACATTATTCTCTGGCATCTTAGATCACCCCTTCTCTCTGGTCTTCTAGATCCTCCTTTCCATCATCTGATCACCAGCCCACCCCAAATGCCTTTGACACAGAGGAGTTGGAAGTTGAGACAGAGTGACAGCAGTGGTAGTGACAGAAAATGATTCTGAGCTTGCCAGCCTCTAACTTCACCACCGCTATCACCACGACCATGACCTCCATCATCATCTGCATTGCCACCATCATCACTATTAGCAACAGCAGTAGCCTCATTTCTGAAAGAATCTATTAGAAATTATCAGCCAGGCTCGGTGGCTCAGCCTGTAATCCCGCGCCTTGGGAGGCTGAGGTGAGTGGATTGCCTGAGCCCGCGGGTTTGAGACCCGCCTGGGCAACTGGGCGAGACCTCATCTCTACAATAAATCAAAAATTAACCGGGCGTGGTAGCGCGCTTGTAGTTCCAGCTACTTGGAAGGCTGAGGCGGAAGGCTCGCCGGAGCCCAGCAGGTCGAGGCTGCGGTGGCCGGGAGCGGCCACTGCACTCCAGTCTGGGCGACAGAGTGAGACTCCATCTCAAAAAAAAAAAGAAGCAGAAGAAATTATCAGCTGGGCTCAGTGACTTAACCTGTAATCCCAACACTTTGGGAGACTGAGGCAAGAGGATTGCCTGAGTCCATGGGTTCGAGACCAGCCCTGGCAATTTGGTGAGACCTTGTCTCTACAATAAATCAAAAATTAGCCAGGCATGGTAGTGCACACCTGTAGTTCCAGCTACTTGGAAGGTTGAAGTGGAAGGATCACTGGAGCCCAGCAGGTTGACGCTGGGATGGACGTGAGCTGCACTCCAGCCTGGGCGACAGAGTGAGGTTCCAAATAAAATAAAAAAAAAAGAAAAGAAAAGAAATTATCTTGTCAATCTCCTCATCTTTACAGTCAAGGAATCTGAGGCCAGGAGGGAGGAACAAGATCCTCAGCATCTCCCAGATATCAATCCCTGGCGCAGCACTCCTGTCACCCACCTCCCAATAAGAGCAATAATATTTCAAACACACAGAACAACTTTGTATAATGCCAAGTGCTACCATGCCCATTTTTCTCTTTTCCATTCCAGCCTCCCAACAAGCCTGTCAGGAGATCAGGCAGGTATCAATGCTCTCATTTTCTGGAGTTGTTGCAGACAAGTTAATGACTTGCCCAATGTTTTTAGAAGGAAATGAGATTGCAGCACTTCAGACTCTCTGTTCAGCACACCGAGTCTTACAATGGTGGATTTTTCCTCTGCCAGGGTGTGTGCTGTAGAGGTCAGAGCCCTGGGTCCCACCCTGCCAGGGTCACAATCCTGCTACCACTCACTAGCTTTGTGACCTTAAGCAAGTTACTTCATGGCTTTAAGCTTCAGTTGCCTTGCATGTAAAATAGGATGTAACAATTTACTTCCTAGAGATATTTTGAAAACTAAATAAAAATACACAAGCAGCACACTTGGTTTAGAGCATGGCACATAGTAAACACTCTGATAACCTGGAGAATGTTGAGACATGGCTCCAGGGGGTAGGTGGGGAACAAGGGATCCAGATGGACAGCAGTATGAGGCTTTGGCTGGTCCCTGAGTGTTTTTTTCTGGTTTGAGAAGTTAGCATACTATGTAGTTGGGGGTCAGAAAAAATTCCTATGGAACCACTCCTCCCTGACACACCAAAGCCAGATCTGAATTCCATCTTCTCAAATTCTCCCCATTGTAGGCAGGGCTCCCTAGGAATAAGCCATCCTCAAGTATCTCTGCACTTACCTGGCCCCTCCAACCCAGCTTCTGGCCCCTGGATCTCTGCATTAGAGGAGAAAGAACATTTCTATGTCTTTCAGCAATGCCTTATGCTTCATCAGAATTCTGATTATTGAATGAAGGGATGAATAAATGAATGACTAAGAGAGAGGCAGAGTCTTTTATGCCTAGACACCAGGTGTGCCCTGTTGAGAATTAAACATCTAAAGATAAATCCTTTTTGTCTTTTCTGGAAAAAAAAAAAAAAAGAGAGAGAGAGAGAGAGGAGTGTGAAGATGAGGCTCATGTGCTGACTTTTCTTCCCCAGCATCTACACATCAAATTCCATCTGGCAGCTGGAAACCAGCTCAGACTGGGTAAGCCCTCAGGCTGAGCTGGGTACCTCTGGGCACTCTGACTCTCTCACAAAATAGAGAGGAAGGCAGAGGGGAGCTTGCCTTGGGTCTTTCATACCAGGAGATAGGGAGTCCACAGAATGATAGCAAGAAAGCTTGGGCTCCTGTTCTGGCACATTCAGACTTTCCGGAGTGCCTTGAGCAAGTCAGGGAATGTTTCTAAGCTTCAACATGAGGCTGAAAGTCCTGACGTTACCATCTAGGCAGTGGGGTTGTTAAAATGATCCCATGTGATGCTGTGCAACAAATGTTTCCTCAACTAGGCAGCACTGCCCAAACTGAAGGTGGCATTGTTGCTGCTGTTTTACAAATAATGATAATAATAATCCTGCTATCGTTGTTGTTGTTGTTGTTATTCAGCAGTAAAAACTAGCCTTCCAAACCTGGACTTTGAGCTCTAGGGCCCTGGAGAGCAGAGCCTAACCTGACCTAAAGCCCCCTTCAAAATAGAACTTTGCTGCCACCTCCTGGCTGTGGAAAGACATGTTTCCATTATGCATATAATCTAGAGATTAAACTCATAAAGTCATGGATTAGATACTCAGAGTCAGAAGCGTCCTTGAGAATCGTGTTCATCTGGTCTGGGCCCCTGGTTTTGCCGATGAGATCATCCATTCACATTAGTGGCAGAATCTGGTAACCTCTCAGGATACAGTGTCAGACACCCCAGGTTTTTGGCTCCCAGACCAGGGCTTTCCCAACTGGGTATCTATGGAAAAGGACTCTGCAGAATTTCAAGATGGAAGACTAGAACTGACTGGGCAGAAAGAGAATGGTCCCTGGTGATGGCTCTGGCAGCAGAGGGTAGGTCTGTGGCCACGGGTCTGTTCCACAGACATGCTTCTCATCACCAGAACCTCCACCAGGCTGAAAATGCACTGGTCCTGGAGGAAAAGCAGTGCACCTACACAGCCTCCTGTCCCTAGAAGGGGAGAGTGACAAGACCCTGCATGTTTCTGGGATGAAGGAAGCCCCTGGCAATTCCAAAAACAAGGTTCCTTGGCCCCTTTCCTAGGCCCCAAAGGACAGGGTTATCCACTCCACAACAAGATACTCAAGGTCGGAACTGTGCCATTTGACCCTTGAGACCCTTTCCACATTGTGCCACTCTGCTCAATGCCCCCAGGAGGTTGACATAAGTGGGCTCCTTTGCCTCCTGGCTTTGGGGTGGGTCCAGCCAATGGAAAGCTAAGACAGGAGAGCAGAGGGAAGGAAGAGATTGAGATCAGTATATATTTCCTGTGTGCCTCCCTGCAGTTAAAAAAATCTCGTCCCCTAGCCCTCCTATCTCCAGGCTCTGGTAACTGGTCTCTCTTACCCCTTGTTTGCAACCCCTTGAAAGCCTAGGGAAGGTAATAAGCCCTGAGCTATTGGATCTGGAGTTCTGCTACCTTCTTGTGGTTTCCTATATCTGCCCACACCTTTGGAACGAGTCTTTTTCTCAAACACACCTCATAGTACGCCAATTTGGATGTGCCATGCATTTTCTGCAGGAAACTTCACTGATATGGGGCCCCTGCCCTGCACATCTATTTTACTGCTTTATGACTCCTCCTACAGAGCAGGACCAGCTGACCATGGAAAGTAAGAGTGCTACCTCACAGCTGTTTGCGAATATCTCCAGATCACAAATCCAGTTCAGACAGATAAAAACACATTCCATTTCACCATCCTTCAACAAAATCAAGCTTTTAGGATTGCTTTCAGGATCTCCTTTTAATTCTAACCAGAGCTTATTACACTCATAGCTCTTGAGCCCATGAAGAAGCAAGCATTACCATCTGGGATCTAAGTGGGATCAGTGGTGTCCTGGATCCAACTCATACCAGCTCACAAGAACCAATGATAAAATGCTCGGGAATTGTGTGAGCCAGTTAATAAACACAGATATTATTAAAAATTAAATTATGTAAACTTACAATTAAAAGAATTATATTAAAAAGAAAGGTACTAAAATTCAAAGCTTATAACTTCTCAGTTATTTATTACATTTTATTATTATCTGTCATCTCTAGAGCTTATCTACAACTATTGAATCTGTGTGGTGGAAATACTATCTAATGGTGTGCTACTTTCCTCTCTTCCCAGCTCTACGTTCAGTGATGTCATGCTGCTAGCTTGGAATTAGCCAGGATGAGAATATTTACACCAAAGAAATTGGCAAATACTAAAAGTAGGTCTTTTCCATTCTGTTAAACATTCACTAGCACACAATTGAGTAGAAACAGTGAAACCCAAGTAAAAACAAAACTGTATTCCTGTATAGAAAGATATTGGAGTATGTAGGGCCAGCTCCCCTACACACACTCAACCTCCTACCAGCCCTACCAGGTCACCTTTTTTTTTTTTTTTTTTTTTTTTTTTTGAGTTGGAGTCTCATTCTGTCACCCAGGCTAGAGTGCAGTGGCACGCTCATGGACACCGCAGCCTTGACCTACTGGGCTCAGTCTTCCACCCCAGCCTTCCAGGTAGCTGGAACTACAAGTGTGTGCTACCATGCCCGGCTTATTTTTTCATTTATTGTAGAGACAAGGTGTCACCAAGTTGTCCAGGCTGGTCCTGAAGCCCCAGCCTCAGACAGTCCTCTCACCTCAGCCTTCCAAAGTGCTGGGATTACACGCTGAGCCACCGCACCCAGCCGGTCGATTGAAGCAAGGTAGCAAAAATTGAGAAAACTTCTCAGGACTAGAGATTTACATCCAGCGCAGTATAGAAAAGGGCAGGAAGGCAGAAAGGAAAGTGTAAACTGTGCTGTCCAAGTCTGAACTCCACTGCTATATTCTAGTCATTAGAAGTCCTTCTACTATAATAGAAAGTCAGCTGCAAGTGTCTCGATAAAAAAAAAAAAGAAGAAAATTTATTGGTTCACCTAAATGAAAATTCCAGAGGTAGTCAATCTTCAGGCTGACTGGATCCACCAATTCATGATTGAATCTAGGTTTTCTGATGATTTCTTATTTCTCCCTCTCTCTTTCTATCTCTCAGTTCTGTTTGCCTCTGAATTAACTTTATTCCCAAGAAGCCTGCCCCTTTGTGGTGACAAAACAGTCGGGCTTGACCCTATATCTTAAAATCTTGTGCTAGCTGCCTAAAGGTAGTTCCAGCAAAAACTCCGGGGCTGATTCTCATTGGTTCTGATTGCCCAGCAGGGTTACGTGCCCCTGGTCAGGAGGCAATAGGAGAATGTGGAGCTTTGATTAGTCAGATCTGAGTCATGGGTCCACCCCTGAAGCTTTGGGTGGGACCAGCCCCACCCAGACCACACAGGAACTGAGAGTCAGCAGGGTTGTTTCTTATTCCTCCTAGTAGGTCAAGTTCCTATTTCCAGAGGAAACAGTGGAGAAAGACAGCAAATGTTCGTTGTGAGAGCTCACTGGCATTATGGCTGTGGACCACGCTGAGTCTGCTCTCATTTTTTTTTTTTTTTTTGAGTTGGAGTCTCACTCGGTCGCCCAGACTGGAGTGCAGTGGCCGCTCCCGGCCACCACAGCCTCGACCTGCTGGGCTCCGGCAATCCTTCCGCCTCAGCCTTCCAAGTAGCTGGAATTACAAGCATATGCTACCACGCCCGGCTGATTTTTTTGATTTATTGTAGAGATGAGGTCTCGTTGCCCAGGCGGGTCTCGAACCCTCGGGCTCAGGTAATCCACTCACCTCAACCTCCCAAAGGCGCGGGATTACAGGCTGAGCCACCGAGCCTGGCTTTTGCTCTCACTTTTAAACTTGAGCTGATCATGCCTTCCCATGGGATCACTGTGTGAATGAAGCCATACGATGGTTGTAAACCCCTAGCATAAAGCAGGCTACCCAGAAATACCAGCTGGCATCTCCCTTTTTTTCTTACTTATCCTCACTTGTCTCCTTCCCACAAAAGAGACACTGCTGCTAAGATTCTAAAATCCGAGATATATCTCTTCCTTTACTCACTGTTGACCTAGCAGGCTCTCAGACCCAGTAGACACCTCTTACCCTTCAATTCCTGCTGAGAGTCCAATGTCTCAGAACACCATTCCCCACCCCCACCCTCATGACCTGAATTCCATGCAGGGCCTCTCACTGTTGACAGGAGGAGGAAAAGACCATTGCTCAGAGCCGCTGTCCCAGCCAGAAACTTCCTGTCCCATGAGTCAGGAAGGAGAGATCTGGGTGGAGCCAGACAAAACATCTGGCCCCAAATCAGGACATGGCTGGTGGCACAGCCGCTGTTCCCAGCTGGAGATTAAAGAGGTAACTGGACCACTCAACAGTGAGTTGACTGAAGCCCTAGGACATGCCGGGAGCTGTTCCAAGCATGGGAAGCACAATAGTGAAATAAATAATAAGAATTTCAAGTGCCTTCCTCTTCAAAGGTATCCCAGACTCCTCTCCTGCATCAACTGTTCTGTCAAGTGGCTCCTGACTCCCACCTTCCTCTCTTGCTCTCTCTCCCATCCCTCAGCAAACAATTCCTATCCACACCCTTTGCTCATTGTAGTCACTCGAGGCCCAGATCTCTCCAACATTAAGCTGTCCACTCCATCAAGAGCCGGCATCCCCGTATTCATCTTAGTATTTTTCAGTGTGGACAAGGCTGTCCTTACAGGTTGCTGGAAAGGGTGAACATTTATAACCGCATTTTTATAATAACAAAATAATTGCAAACAACCTAAAATGTTTAGTAATCAGTACACTATGGCAATAATTATAAGCATAGAGCTAAAGTTAATTGAGCACTTGTCATGCAGAAGGTGATGCTTTAGGAACTTTGCGAGCATCATCTTATTTAATTCTCTAATAATCACCTATGCTGTGAGCTCTTATTTTATCCTAATTTTATAAGTGTGGCCCAGAGAAGTTAAAATTTGCCCAGTGTCACACAGTGATGGATCCAGGGCCTACAACTGCCGTGCTGCTCCAGGATTACTTCAAGGGTTCTATATACTTCAAGGGCATAAAGCACAAACATTTGGCTACATCTAGATATATATGTAAATATATATATATGTAAATATATATATATATTTTTTGTTGTTGTTGTTGTTGTTGTTGTTGTTGGAGTCTGATCTGAGTCATGCATTTCTAATGATGTCCTACGTGGTGCTGGTGCTGTTGCCTAGGCCAGAGTGCAGTGGCACGCTCACGGCCACCACAGCCTCGACCTGCCGGGTTCAGGTGATCCTTCCTTCCACCTCAGCCTTCCAAATAGCTGGAATCACAGGTATGTGCCATCATGCCCGGCTAATGTTTTGATTTACTGTAGAGATGAGGTCTTACCAAGTGGCCCAGGCTGGTCTCGACCCCCTGGGATCAGGCAATCCTCTCGCTTCGGCCTCCCAAAGTACTGGATTACAGGCATGAGCCACCGCACCCGACCTAGATGTATGTATTAATGTACATACTAAAAGAAGTCAAATGAAAGAAGTCTAAGTTAATATACACATACTGATCACAGCCACATGAAAATGCATGGATATGTCAGAAAATCCCACATTCAGGGGAATGAAATGGAGTTTCTAATCTAGTTGAGTCTTCATTTCTCTGTAAAGCTGTGCATAATTTTTTAAAGTTATCTACCTGTGAGTTTTGTGTCCTCGGGGCTAGGCAAATTATTCACAAATTTGATAGATAAATCTTGCTGAAATGTTCAAGAATGAGACTGACTCAATCCTTCTGCTCCTTCTCAGAAAATGAATTCTGGGGCACTTTTGAAAACAAAACCTTGGCTCAAGACTGGCTTTGAGGGAATGAGACCGACTCTGGGCAATCCTGAGAGAGGAAGGAGGGTACTTTGGGATAGTGGGTATGAGGGATCCTTGAGAAGGATGTCGCAAAAGGCCTTGACCTGATCAGAAAACTCCTCTCCTCAGCAAAAGAAGGACACCTCTTACCTCTCTACACTATCCTCCCTGCCCACCAAGGGCCCCGGGGTACTTTATGGAGTAAGTGGAGGGAGGAAAGCCCAGGTTACTGGTGTTGAATTAAGGTGACTGTGGACAGGGCAGGCAGGAGTCCCCGGAGAGGACAGTGGGAGCAGGAAGCATACTAGGGTGGGAGTCCAGGATAGGCCAATACTCATTCCACTGTCCAGCTCTGGGGTGATTTCCTTCCTCCAACCGCAAGAGCTTCCCAGAAGCCTGAGCCATCTGAAAAATCCCCCCAGGGCTGGAGCCAACCCAGACACCACTGAAGGAATTAGCTCCAAATGCTAGGAGGCTGGGGGAGGGGCAGGGAATAAGGGGAAGAGAGAAGAGGGGGCAGGGGTGGATAGCATCCACTAAGGCAGTCTCTACAGGGAGGGGGCAGAGGTGGAAACATTGTGGGATGTGGAGCAGTTGCGGGAACTGGTCATATTTAGCCTGGAGAAGAAGCCTGGGAAATGGGAGTGTGACAACTAACTTCAAATATTCAGGTAAACTCTCATGAGCAAAGAGATCAAACAAGTTCTGTGTTGCTCTAGTCTAGACCTGGCTATTCTGAGTGTAATCCCTGGATGAGCAGTATCAATATTCTCTGGGTACTTAGGAATACAGACTCTCAGGCCCCTCCCAGAGGTGGTAAATCCAAATGTGCACCTTAACAAGATCTCCAGGTGATTTGTGAGCTATTAAGTTTGAGAAGTACAGATCTGGAGCATGTCTACTCAAGGCATGGACTGGGGACCAGTGCCCATCTCTGAACTGTTTGTTAATGGTCTTCCATGGGATATGTGCAGAAACTGAGAGTGTTGGAAAGCTTTTATCAATTCAATGCTATGGTGACATCCAAGTTCATGCTAAACAAACCCATTAAATAGAATACATCTTCAGTGCTGCAGAGCTGACTGTGCCTGGTTGGCCCATACAGATTGTGGGAAAAAAGTCCTACACCACAGACATTTGAGGAGCTGTGTTCAGATCAGTGGTTCTCAAAACTTCAGCATGTCTCAGAATCACTAGGAAGGCTTGGTAAAGGGCAGACTGCTGAGCCCCACCCCCAGAGTTTCTGATTCACTAGTTCTGGGTGGGATCTGAGAATATACATTTCTAATGATCTCCTACGTGGTGCTGGTGCTGTAATCACACAGTGAGAACAACTGCCCTAAATTAGGAGACAGGTCCAGACCAGTGGAGAGTTACAAGATCCAGATTCTACCTCAATATAAAGAATACATAACAATCAACTATGTTCATTACAATTAACATAGTTAATTAGCTGTACCCCTTTGACCTTACAGTAGCCCCATGAGGTAAGTTGTTATATTACAATTTCTGTTTTAGAGATGAGGAAACTGACTTGCCCAAGGTCCAATGGCAAAGCAGGTCACCTGGTGTTTCCGAGGTAGCCTGAGGAGCCTCTCTTCAGGTGATGCTAAAGGGATTCTGACGCTGGGTGGGAGTTTAGATGGTTTTAAGGCCTCCTCCACCTTGAAGAATCTGGAGTTGCTTCTTCTAGGAATTCCATCCAGCTGGCTTCTCAGGACCTCATGCAGATTCGTTCATTGTTTAATGTAATGTGTCAGCATTTGAAATATCAGTGAACCAACATTATACCAATGACCCATACATGATGTTACAAATTGATACAGAGAAAAGATCCATTCAAACTGAAAGATAGATTTGAATTTTAATGTAGCAGAATATGAAAAGTTTAGTAACACGATTTTGTATTTCATACTACAACCAACCTTAAGAAACTACCAGTTTTCAAATTTTGGAGTACAGTCAAAGAATATTCATATTCAACTACATATCTATGTGAGATTGAATTCTCTTCATGTACTTTAGCCAAAGCAAACAAACAAAAAAAATCTTACTGCACTAGATTTAATACATGAGAATTAGCTATCTTCTATTAAGCCAGAAATTTAAGATTTGCAAAAATGTAAGACAATGCCACTCTTCTCACTCATTTTTTTGTTTTGAAAAATATAGTTTCTTCATAAAAAATAAATTATTGAGGCTAATAATAATGCATTAATTATTGCTATTTTAAATGAATTAATGATGTTTTTAATTTCTCAGTTTTGTTTTCTAGTATGATACATCTCAATAGATAGGATTCACATAAACAAAAGTTCTTTGGGGTCTTCAATAATTTTTAAGAGTATAAAGGGGTCTAGAGACCAAAACTTCTGAGAACCACTGACAGAGGGCTCTAGCTAAACCTTCAAGATGCCAGAGCTTTGGAAAGAAATGAAAATACTCGCTTTCACTTCTCTCTCAGCACAATGTTAGCCTACCTCCCAGAGAAGCAAGCATCCCCAGGGTGCAGTGTAGGAAAAGGGAAAAGGAAATCTCTCACTTCCCTTCCTGGAATGTGCCCTGGGCAACCTCCCTAGAATGCCAGGGGAAGAGTCACACCCCTTCCTAAACAAATGGCCGTAGAGGTTTCCCCATCAATAAAGGTGCTGAGAATGTCTGGGTCAGTAGAGAGAAGAGGAGGTGGGGAGGAAGCTCCTGGAACTAGAGCACTAGAACTGCTTGTGGTATCTACACTACTACATGGATCTTGCTACCAGCCAGTACTTCAACTAATATCTTTGGAGGGAATGTGAATTTAGCTGCTGCACTGAATTATTGGGACCCCACACATTGGCTCTCTATAATTTCTCATCTTCTCCCTCCTCGTAAAAAAATGTAAGCACAGCCGGGCTTGGTGGCTCAGCCTGTAATCCTGCGCTTTGGGAGGCTGAGGTGAGTGGACTGCCTGAGCCTGCAGGTTCGAGACCCGGCTGGGCAACTTGGCGAGACCCCATCTCTACAATAAATCAAAAAAGTAGCCAGGCGTGGTAGCACGCACCTGTACTTCCAGCTACTTGGAAGGCTGAGGCGGAAGGATCTCCGGAGCCCAGCAGGTCGAGGCTGCGGTGGCCGGGAGCGGCCACTGCGCTCCAGTCTGGGCGACAGAGTGAGACTCCAACTCAAAAAAATAAAAAAAATGTAAGCACATGAGGGCACCCCCCCACCCAATCACATATCCTGCGAGCTTACAGAAACTATCCACTTGACATAAGGAAAGACAGGTATAAGTGATCTGCTGAATTCCCATTGCTTTCAGAATTATAGAGCCCAGAAAGGACAAGCCATATCTGGGCCCTATTTGTTACCGTGAATGGTTAGCATATTCCATGAGGGGATGCTCCAAGGCTCTGGAAAGAAACAGTGCAGTAAAGATGATTGTGAGACCCTCAAGTCAGAATTGTCGTATTTATTGGCTTTAAACACTCATGAGAGTGAAACATTTAACAAAGAAATAATTTCAGTCTTACCAAACTTTTGAAGACAAGAGCCAGTATAATATTGATAATGATAAAAAAATTATAGATCAATTTCATTCATGAACATGGATGCAAAAAATTATTTTACAAGCAAGTTAGCAAACTGAATTTAGAAATATATAAGAAAGATAATATATCCTGATTTAAGGTTTGATTTATTCCAGGACTGTAAGTTTGACTTACCATTAGAAAATCAATTAGTGGCTTTTCAGCCTTGGCCCCGGACTCTGTAGCCGTCGCGATGTTGATGCCCAAGAAGAACCGGATTGCCATCTATGAACTTCTTTTTAAGGAGAGAGTGATGGTAGCCAAGAAGGACGTCCATATGCTAAGCATCCAGAGCTGGGCGACAAGAATGTGCCCAATCTTCATGTCATGAAGGCCATGCAGTCTCTCAAGTCTCAAGGTTATGTGAAGGAACAGTTTGCCTGGAAACATTTCTACTGGTACCTTACCAACGAGGGTATCCAGCATCTATGTGATTACCTCCACCTGCCCCCTGAGATTGTGCCAACCACCCTGCGCCACAGCCGTCCAGAGACTGGGAGACCTCGGCCCAAAGGTCTGGAGGGTGAACAACCTTCAAGACTCACAAGAGGGAAAGCTGACAGAGACACCTACAGACGGAGTGCTGTGCCCCCTGGTGCTGACAAGAAAGTCGAGGCTGGGGCTGGGTCAGCAACTGAATTCCAGTTTAGAGGCGGATTTGGCCGTGGACATGGTCAGCCACCTCAGTAAAATTGGAGAGGATTATTTTGTGTGAAATAAGCCTGTAGCCAGAAAAAAAAAGAAAAGAAAATCAATTAGTGTTAATACACTACATAAACAGATTAAAGGAGAAAATTCATATGAACATTTCAATAGATGCAGAAAAACATTATGATACAATTCAACAGCTATTCATGATTTTTAAAAATACCTTCTCTTAAACTGGGAATAAAAGAGAACTTCTATAATCTGAGTCTTACCAAAACATCAGACTTAATGGTGAAATGTTGAGAGCTTTTCCTTTAAGAGCAGGAATAAAACACGAGTGCCAAACATCATTATTTCTATTCAACAGGGTGCCAGAAGTCCCACCTAACAAAATACAGCAGGAAAAAAGAAATTAAAAATACAATAATTGGGAGGAAAAAACAAAATCGTCATTATTTGCTAATTGTATACCTAGAAGCATCCAAAGAATCAATCTATTAAATATTAGAATTAATAAAGGATTTAGCAGTTTTTAAAAATCAAAATACACTGAGGTAGATGCAATGAGGTATTGGTTTCTGGAACAGGAAAAAAAGGCTAGCAGAAAAACAAGTGCAATCCAAATACAGTCTGGAGTTTATTTTTTTGTAAAGTACTAATACTAATTTCTTAGTTTTGACAAACGTACCATGGTTACATAACGCATTAACATTGGGGAAGACTGGGTTAGGGGTATACAGGAACTCTGTACCATGTTTGGAAACGTTTCTGTACATCTAAAATTATTCTCAAGTAAATAGCTTATTAAAATGTTTTAAATCAAAATACAAAAGTAAATTGTACTTGTGTATACCAGCATCAAACAGGTTGAAAATGATTTTTTAAACTATGCTGTTTATAATTGAATAAAAGGAACCAAGTTCTTGGAAGTAAAATCAAACAAAGCATGTACAAGACAAAATTATAAAGCACTCTCGATAAGAATGTTCTGAGCCGGGTTCAGTGGCTCAGCCTGTAATCCCAGCACTTTGGGAGGCTGAGGCGAGTGGATTGCCGGAGACCACGGGTTCAAGACCAACCCGGGCAACTTGACAAGACCTCATCTCTACAATAAATTAAAAAAAAAAAAAATTATCCGGATGCAGTAGCGCAAGCTATAGTTCTGGCTATTTGGAAGGCTGAGGCGATGCTGGTGTGGCCGTTAGTGTGCCACTGTACTCCAGCCTGGGCAATGGAGTAAGACTCCAATTCAAAAAAAAAGAATGTTCAGAGGTGAGCAGGATGGGAATCTACTCCCAGCTGAGAGGCCAAAGAAAGTCTGAAAAATCCAGTTTCTCAGAAAGAAATATTTAATAAGGATTTACAAACAGAAGCAATGTCTCAAGCAGCCCTGAGACAGTGGATCCCTGCACCCATTCTCCAGAAAATATCCTTGAAATAGCAAACTATTAGGGTAAAACATGTGCAACTGGTCACGTCTTAGACTTTCTTGCTGAAAACTGTGACCACTGGAAAGGTTAGATAAACATCTTTATGAGGGGTTATTTATGCTACAGGCATTGTTTAAAGAGCTTGCTGCAGAATACCTTGGTATGCAGAAGTCAAACACCCATCATCATGGCAGTTTTGCTTCAAGATGGCATCACTCCTGCTATGCAACAGGTTGTTTTCCTATAAAGAACTATTTAATAAAAAGACCTAGAGGTATGCCATGATCATTGATTAGAAGACTCAATAGTATAAGGTATCAAACTGATTTATAGATTCAGAGCAATTGAAATTTTTTAAAATCTCTACAGACTTTTCTTTCTTCCTTCCTCCCTCTCTCCCTCTCTCTGTCTCTGTCTGTCTTCTTCTCCCTCTGTCTCTCTTTTGACAGAACTTAACAAGATAATTCTAAATTTTATAAGGAAATGCGAAAGATTAAGAATAATTAAGACATTCTTAAAGAAGAACGAGGTGGAAATGTTTGCCCTACAAAAAGGGACTCATGGGGCACTAGGAAGAACATCTTTTTTAAGAAGCAGCAGCTTACTTTCAACAAATAGTATGCTGTACAAGATAGTCAATGTTGACCAGGCACAGTGGCTTACACCTGTAATCCTGCACTTTGGGAGACCGAGGCAGGAGGATTGCTTGAGCCCAGAAGTTCAAGATCAATACTTCGTCTCTACAAAAAAAAAAAAATCAAAAAATCAACTGGGCATGGAGGCACACGCCTGTTGTCCCAACCACTCAGGAGGCTGAGGCAGAAGGATTGCCCGAGCCCAGAAGTTCAAGGCTAAGTTAACCATGATGGTGTCTCTGCACTCCAGCCTGGACAACAGAGTTGGACTCTGACTTGAAAAAGAAATTATCCATTCTATAGGAAAATGATTTGAAGATTACAAATCCACAATGGCTATAGAACACTTTATGTGGTTAAATTACAGATGAGTTTTTTTCTACATTATTCTCATTATCTTTTCAAATATCCTACGGTAATTTTTTTTCACTGTAAAAAGTTACACTCTCCCCGCCGGGCACAGTGGCTCACACCAGTAATCCCAGCACTTTGAGAGGCTGAGGTCAGAGGATTGGCTGAGTCTACAGGTTCAAGACCAGACTGGGCAACATGGCAAGACCTCATCTCTACAATAAATATTTAAAAATTAACTGGGTGTGGTAGTGCATACCTGTGGTTCCAGCTACTTGGAAGTCTGAAGTGGAAGAATCACCTGAGCCAAACATGTTGAGGCTGCAGTGGCTATGAGCGTGCCACTGTACTCGAGCCTGGGTGACAGAGTGAGAGTCCAACTAAAAAAAAAAAAGTTACACTCCCCCTAAAACAAAAAACGCAAAAAAGCACAGTACCTGGCATAGCACAGACTCAAAAAATGCTAACTCTCCTAATCCCTCCATGCAAGCATTTTATTATTATTTTTTTTTTTTTTTTACTTTTTGAAGTCAGGGACATCTTTGTGATCCCAATGAAAGCTGTAGACAATTTCCCCATAAGCATTTTTACACACAAGCATATACACATAAAAAATATTTTGCCAGCCGGGCTCGGTGGCTCAGCCTGTAATCCCACGCATTTGGGAGGCTGAGGTGAGTGGATTGCCTGAGCCCGCGGGTTCGAGACCCGCCTGGGTGGCGAGACCTCATCTCTACAATAAATCAAAAAATCAGCCGGGCGTGGTAGCGCATGCCTGTAATTCCGGCTACTTGGAAGGCTGAGGCGGAAGGATTGCCAGAGCCCAGCAGGTCGAGGCTGCGGTGGCCGGGAGCGGCCACTGCACTCCAGTCTGGGCGACAGAGTGAGACTCCAACTCAAAAAAAAAAAAAATATTTTGCATGTGATTTTTTAGGTAAAAACATGAACAAGTGAATGAATGAATGAATGAACAAATGAATCAATGAAGAAGCCTACAAAGCCAAAACAATAGCATTCCTTCAGATGCTCCCAGCATAACTTTACATAATTAGGTAGCAGAAGTCAAGGCCAAAGAATACCAGTGAGAGCAAGGCCAAGGCCAAGGTCTGCAGCAGAATCCTTCACGCCCTGGTCTCCAGAGGGCTCTGGCTGCCAACACACTCCAAAGATGATTTGGACGCACCCTGAGCTCACTTGCTCTGTAAAGTTTCTCTCTTCTGAAGTGGACCCAAGGGAATCACTGGGACCCATAACACGGCTTGTTATCAGGCTTAAATTAGCCACAGGCATTCGCAAAGCTCAGGATGGTATATAGAGAAAGGTGGAGGATGGGCTGAAGGTGATGGGGATGCAGAGAAAATCTTCCCAGTGAGTTAGAAGTCCTGTCTAATGCCAAGAACAAACTGGAAATTCCCAGAATATTTCCTTTTGTTTTTTCCTTTTTAGCATGGTGTCCTTCCCAAGACCCCTGGCATCTAGCAAAAACTGTCAAGATTCTTTTTTCAAATGTTATGCAAATCATCCCCCCCCCTCCATACTACCTTCCCTAGAGGACCCCTCCACTGGAGGGAGAAACTGAGTCCAGGTTGTCCCACTAAGTAGAATCTGCAAGGCAGCGAGCCAGCGTGTCTGAGAGACAGGGACTCAGCTAATGACTACAGTGTCTCCCCATAATAATGTGTAAACTTGAGGGAGGTGGGCAGCTGATGCCCAGATCACCCAACTAATGCCACTCAGCTATTTCTGGAATTCCTGGAGAAAAGTGTCTAAGTGGGCCAGTTTGTTTTAGGCATGACTCCTGGCAGTTCTTTTTCTTTTTTTTTTTTTTTTTTGAGTCAGATTCTC
>NW_007097743.1:0-993 GCF_000164805.1 Carlito syrichta | reverse complement strand
GCGGGTCTCGAACCCGCAGGCTCAGGCAATCCACTCACCTCAGCCTCCCAAAGGCGCAGAATTACAGGCTGAGCCACTGAGCCCGGCTGCAAAACATCTTCTAACAGCAACACAAGGAAGCCCTCGGGCTCAAAAGAAAATGTGAAATAGCACTGGCCTCAAATCCCCGGGATCACGAAGGGAAACGGGAACCATGTGCTTTCCATGGCCACCAGAGAGAGAGGAAGGTGGCGGATGGCCCTGAACAAGCCACTCAGCCTCTCTGAGCCCTCCCATAAAGTGGGCTCGTGGTAGGGTGATGGTGATTCTGTGGCCTGTGTTCGAATTTGAGCCAAAATGCCTCAAATGTCTTGCCCTGACTGGCCTGGCTCTGTCCCCGAGAGGGGATCTTGGGTGCTCCATCTACCTCTAGGCTGAAGCTCTTGAGGAGGAAATCCTGGGTTACGCCATACATTTCCCTCTGCTAAGTCATTGTGACCTGCGCCCTTCCCTCCCTACTCCCATCCCATCTTCAGTTTCTGGCCCATCCTTCCAGGCTCAGCACAAAGAATACCTCCTACAGGAAGCCTCCCAGATTCACACCCGTCAAGAGATTTCCCCAAAACCCTTGCTGCCCTCTGCGCCCTCTAATCCTCAATGGGGGCGCCACTGGCTTTCAGGGCAGGGCGGTTCTTCATGTCATGACAGGCCTGCTCACAGGACACTTGGCATCCCTGGCTCCTGCCCCCTACAAGCCAGGAGCGCTTGGCATCATTTTGACAACAAAAGTCGCCCCCACACTTGTCCTAATGCTTGCCAACAGGGTGGGACCACCCCTGGTGAGAACTACTGCATTATTACTAGCGAATATATTTGGCCACCAGTCCAATAACAACTGGGGGCAAAGACAAGCCTAGGGATGAGCCTGCTTAGATCTGTGTCCTCATATGCTGATTCAGTATTAAAAAAAAAAAAAACGCCAGGCTCAGTGGCTCAGCCTGTAATCCCGCGCCT
>NW_007097742.1:0-966 GCF_000164805.1 Carlito syrichta | reverse complement strand
GTCTCACCAAGCTGCCTGGGCTGATCTCAAACCCGCGGGCTCAGGCAGTCCACTTGCCTTGGCCTCCCCAAGTGCTGAGATTATAGGCTGAGCCACTGAGCCGGCCTATTGTGTCTTTAAATTCAAAGCCTCTTTTGGTACAGTTTTACGTTTACAGAAATACTACCCATAATACAAAGAATTCCTATATACCATCTTTCCACTCCAGCATATACATGGTTTCTCCTGTTATTATCATCTTACATTAGCATGGTACACTTGTCACAATTGATGAATCAATATTATAAATTATCATTAACCAAAGTTCATAGTTTCTTCAGATTTCCTTGGTTTTTATGTAATGTCTGTTTTCTGTTTGAGGATCCCATGTCGGATCCCATACTACGTGTAGTTGTCATGTCTCCTTAGGCTCTTCTCAACTGTGTCAGTTTCTCAGATTTTTCTTGTTTTCAGTGCCGTTAAATGCTTTCAGGAGCACTAATCAGTATATTTTAGGAGGCCACTCTGTTGGAATTTGTCTGACTTCTTTTCTCATAATTAGGTTGGGATTTCAGAAGGAAGAACACAGAAATAGAAAGCATTTTTATCACATTATATCAAGGGTACAATGCTACCAGTATGAGTTTTGTCTTTGAGGTTGACCTTGATCACTTGATCTGTAAAATTACTCTTTTCACTCCTTGCCATATTATACTCTTTGGAAGGAAGTCACTTTGTTCAGTTCAGACTTAAAGAGTGGGGAGTTATACTCCACCACCTGAAGGGAAGAATATCTTCAAAAATTATTTGGAATTCTTCTGTATGGGATATTTGTCTATTCTCCCTCACTTATTTATTCAGTTATGTATTTATGTATGTATGTATGTATGTATGTATGTATTTATTTATATAAAGTCAGAGTCTCACTCTGTTGCCCAGGCTGGAGTGCAGTGGCATGCTCATGACCACCACAGCCTTGACCTGCTG
>NW_007097741.1:0-1005 GCF_000164805.1 Carlito syrichta | reverse complement strand
TTTGCAGTTTCTAATCTCACCATCCCTACCTACAGGTGATATAGGTTACTAGACCACTTCCAATTTGAGGCATTCTAAAAAATACCTGGCCAAAACCTTCAGTCATCAAAAACAAGGAAAGTGTCAAAAATTGTCATAACTTAAAGAGACATAGTAATGAAATATAATATGCTCATCACAAAGGTTGCAGACCAAAACTTTTGACAAATTCAATACTTATTTACAATAAAAATGACTAGCATACTAGGATAGAAGAGAACATTCTCATCCTAATAAAAGTCATGTCAAAAACACTTTCAGCTGTCACCGCAGTTAATGGTAAAAGATAGAATATATTCACACTTTGATCAGGATACAAAAAATAATTTCCATGCTTTCCGCTTGTATTCATAACTGTACTGGGGGTCATTGAATAAGAAATAATGCAAGAAAGAAGAAATAAACTCATGCAGATAGAAAGAAAGAAGTAAAGTTCAATTTTTTTATTACTAGTATAGTCTTTATAGAAAATACTACAATATCCACAAAAAATATATATGAACAATGGAGAAATTCAAGTTTGTTTCTATAACTAGTTTTTAACAACTAGAAATTAAAATTTAAAATGCCATTTACAATAGTGTCAAAACTCATAAGTAACTTAGTTGTCAATTTAGCCACATATATATAAATGTATTTTACCAAAATGTATTAAAAGTTTCCAGTAAAAAAGAAAGAAGGCCTAAACAAATAGAGAGTTACACTATTTCTGTTTATCAGAAGACTCAATATATTCACATATCAATTGTCTCTAAACTGATTATTATAATTGGAATTCATGAACTAATCAGAAGTAACTAGCAGAATTTGTAACTTATAACTGAAGGGTACAAGAAGTGACCAGAGGGGCGGCTCCCAAAATGGCACTGAGCATGGTGAGGACACACCAGACAACAAAGGCCCTAGATCCCGGCTTCTGTGTGCACAACACGCACGAAGTTCAAACCTGCAAGCCTCCAATCCTTA
>NW_007097740.1:0-1108 GCF_000164805.1 Carlito syrichta | reverse complement strand
GAAGCAGATCTGGTCGCAGTCGGTGGCGGGGGCCAGGCGTCCCCGGGCGAGGTCACTCTCGGAGCCGCAGAAGCAGGCGTAACCAGCCTCCACGCCCGCCAGCTGGGAGCACAGACCGGGTGACTCAGGGCTGGGGTGGGGTCTGGGGTCGAGTCGGAAGTGGGGGTGGAGCTGGAAGTCCTAACGTATCCGAGTGCTGGGAGCGGGAGGGGTCCTGAGGTCGCGGCCAGGGGTCATGGTCTGGGCCCACGAGCGGTACCTGGTAGCCCTTCATGCGGCAGAAGCGAAGGCACACTTGGACCGTGAGCTTCGTGGAGGTGCCGCTCGGGCCACTGAGGGCTGGGGGTGCCCCGGAGTCCACGAAGCAGCCCAGGTAGCCAGGCACTGAGGGGACTGCGCGTCAGACTCCCGCGACTCCTCCGCCCGGACACCGCGGCGTCCCCACCTCCGTCCAGCCGCGCCCACTCACTGTGACACGTGGGGATGTCGCAGTAGCGCCAGTAGATGCCCTCGTCCGTCTCGGCCACGTAGCACCAGGGCTGCACGTCGCCGTCCGGGTTACTGCGGGTGGGGGAGCGAGTCGGGATCCCGCCGCCCGAGCGCGGCCAGCCCAGGCACCGCCCCCACGGCCAGCGCGCAGCCGCCCGGGTTCGGTGCGTGTTGGAGGCTATGCTCCTCCCTGCGCCCCCAAATTCTAGTTTGCTCCGCGTGCTTCTGGACGTCGACTTCCACGCGGACGGTGGGAGGTGTCATTAGAAGGGCCTGCAGGACTGTTTTAGGTCTTCAGCTGTTGCGAAGACTCGACTCTGTGTATGAAGACTTTGAGGCCACCTGTAGTCTTCGCCCCCACCCAGCCACGGGCCTCCCTTGACACCCCGCTTAAGAGCAGGCGTGGTGATCCCCTGAGCTCCGCCCCCGCCCGCGGTTGCGTCTCTGAGCCCCAGTCCCGCCGTCGGCCTCAAAGGAGGGTGGCAGTAGCCGGTGTGCTCACTCCAGATCCCGCCTCTGGCCAGGCCACGCCCACACGGGCCCCCTGAGCGCCCAGGCCGGGTCCTGCTCTCCTGGCCCCGGTCGGATTGCGCGAAATTTCGCACCTAGGGCGGACCGC
>NW_007097739.1:0-1088 GCF_000164805.1 Carlito syrichta | reverse complement strand
CCTCGGCCTCCCAAAGGCGCGGGGTGACAGGCTGAGCCACCGAGCCTGGCTTGTGCCTGGTTTCTGCCCCTCTGTAGATCTCAGTTTCCCCCCTCGTGCAAGGAGGGGCTGGGACTCGATGATGGTTTCGTTTCCAACAAGGAACCTTCTTCGTCTATCCCGATGGGTTGATGTTCATGGAACTCTGGCCATTTCCTGGTTCTAGAAGCCTCAGGTGTTCCAGAAAGGGAGAGGTGTCCCCCAGGGCAGAAGACCCAGAGGTACTGGGTCAGAACCTCCCTACTGGGGCAAGCCACACTCCCTGCCACCTACACCCCTTATCTTTCCTGGGCTCTCTTCCCTGCCCTAGAACCAGGGTGTTCTACCCAGGAGGGGAGGGTGGGAACTCAGTGATTGCCTGAGCTTGTCTGCAGATGTGTGTGTAGTTGCATGCACGCCCGTTGGTGCTACTGCATGGTTCTGGGGAGCGTCTCCAGGGAGTTCAGATTCTTAGGGGGGTGTGGGCCCCTGAAAGCTTAGGCGCCTCTGACCAGGACTGGGCCCCCTTCCACAGCCTTCCAGGGTCTCTCAGGGTCTCAGTCTGCCTCTCTGGCTGTCCCACAGGAGATGTCAGGAGAAGGTTCTGAGGGCTTGGACTGTGCCCGGCTGCTTTCGCTGGCAAAACCCCATCCCCGATGGCCCCGGCGCCATCCTGGGCTCCCTTCTCACCACTCGCTGCTTCCCAGGGAGGGAGGAATGCTGTAAGATCTTGGGAGAAAGACTTCCAAGCTCCCAGGCAGAAAAAGCCCTGAGGTTCACTTTGTGGGCTTCCTCTTCTCTCTCCGTGGCTCGCAGGAGAAAATTCCAGACTCTTAATACGCATTCGAGGCCTTTTATGACCTTGCTGTTTAAAAAAGTCCACGTTTCTTTTATTTTTATTTCTGCTCAGGCTGGAGTGCAGTGGCACAATCATGGCTCACAACACTCTCCTCCTGGGCTCAGGCGATCCTTCTGCCTCAGCCTCCCTAGTTGTTGGAACTATAGGCAAGTGCCACCAGGCTTGGATAATTTTTTGATTTTTTTTTTTTTTGTAGAGATGAGGTCTCTTT
>NW_007097738.1:0-1091 GCF_000164805.1 Carlito syrichta | reverse complement strand
ACATGTAAACCCATACCTGGCAGAGGCGAACCTTCCAGAGAGCACGGCCCTGCCCTTCTCTGCCAGGGGGCACTGTGGTTGTGATCAACCTCCTTAAAGAACTCCTGAAATACTGATCCCTCTTGACCAATCAGTAAGCAATGACCAAGAACCCGTTCTGTGCAGAGATGTGCACTCGGTACTCTGTGTCAGATAATGAGGCATAAGACATGACTGTCACACACAAGTGTAGAAGGTGTCACAATCCCGATGTGGACACAGACATGTTCAAGTTAGGCTTTGTGGTTGTTAAGTGGCAGGCAGCAGACCACCTCAGGGACACTCAGAGAGTTGGAAGGGCGATAGGGATTGTGTACGTGGAGGAAGAAGGGATGTGCATGAAAATGTGTAGGGTACATGTACACATGTGTGCCTGCATGTGTGTCTGAGTGTGTACATGGGTAAATATGTATGCATACATGTATGTGCCTGTCTACATGCAAGGACCGAACATCTTTGAGAAAGAATGCATTATATTAGCTAGGAAGCTTGTGAAACGACCACATTTTTTTCTTTCTTCATTTTTTGTTTTAGAAACAGTGTCTGGCTCTGTTACCCAGGCTGGGGTACAGTGGAATACTCATAGCTTACTGTAACCTTGAACTCCTGGGCTCAAATGATCCCTCTGCCTCAGTCTTCTAAGTAATAAGGACAACAGGTTCACACCACCACATCTGGCTGGGTTTTTTAAAACTTTTTATGTAGATGAGATCTCACTATGTTGACCATGCTGGTCTCAAACTCCTGGTCTCAGCTGATCCTCCCTCTTTGACCTCCCAAAGTGCTGGGATTACAAATATAAGCCACTGTGCCTGGCCATTTTTAAGGGCAATGTGTTCAAGGGAAATTTTATTTTAATCCTAATAGAATGAGCTATATGAATGGTAAGGAATTTTTTTTTAACTTGCAGGAATGTTCTGAAGAGGACCCCAGTCCATCTACATGACCTCTGAGTGGCCTGGTCTTGCACCCGTGAATGATGGTACAGAATCAAAATAGGGTCACCATACCTGTCTTGGCAATGTACTCACCAGTCCTGAGCTTTCCATCTC
>NW_007097737.1:236145-236788 GCF_000164805.1 Carlito syrichta | reverse complement strand
AAAAAAAAAAAAAAAAAGTGTAAAGCGGTACAACCACTTTGGAAACCTGGTATTTCCGACGAAAGCTAACGATATGCACAGATTTTGACCTAAAAATTCGACAGCTACATTCATACCCAACAGCAATGAACGCACCAGGAGAGGCATAAGAACACCCATGACAGCATTAGTAACCAACAAATAAACGTGCATAGCCGATAAAGCTGGAAAAGAAAGTCTGCCAACAGCAGAATGAATAAATGTGTGGTATAACCATGCAACGCAGGATTGTGAAACAATCAAAATGAACAAGTGACAGAGCAAATGAATCTCTGAAACGTCTGGGGTGAAACAAACCAGACACCCAAGCATACACGCTGCCTCGCTTCGTTTACATCAAGTTCCCAGCACAGGCGAAAGGAAAATGCAGTCAGACGCTCCGGGTTTCCACGGGACGTGCGTTTGGGAGGTGAAATCACACAGAAGAAAGTCAGGACAGGGAGAGCGGAAGGAGGGGTGCGGCGACTGGGAGAGGCGCCGGGCGCCGGGTGGGGGCAACGTCTCCTGCCTGGCCCGGCTAACCACCGGCCTCCTGGGCGGGTGGCGCATCCCCGAGCGCTCTGCGGGAAGGAGGGGACGGGGAAGAGAGCGGGGAGGAGACGGG
>NW_007097737.1:226267-234700 GCF_000164805.1 Carlito syrichta | reverse complement strand
CAGCCACAAAGGCCGCTGAAAGAGACAGGGTCCCCGCGGTGGCCTGGGGACTCCCACCACGCCAGCCGGGCACCCTGCGCGCTTGGACGCAGAGAGCAACCCGGGTCCGAGGGGCGTCGTGGTCAACGACGACTGACTCGCTCTCTGTAAATAAGAAGCCGTGGCGGGGCCCGGGAGTCGCCGCAGCTTTGGGGCCCTATCGGCACCTGAAGTATCTCTCTCAGCTCGGCAAAAGCCCTACCGGTGCCCCACAGCCACAGCCGGTGGAAAATCACCTTTTCGATACACAGCATCAAGTAGGTCGTCCAGTTGTCTCTGGTTTTTAAATCCTCATTCTTAAAGATTAAGGGTCCTCATTGCTGGCTGGAAACCCCAAACCCTCCAGGGTCTCACTCCCCGTATGTAAGTAAACAGTTTCTTAGGCTGTAATGATATCGCCACTGTTCCTTTGCTTTCCCTATGTGAGTGACATTGAAATAATAGCTACCTTTTTTTTTCATGGGTGAAAACAAAAGTATAAAGCGGTTTGTCAGTGTCTGGCAATTAGGAGGGCAGTGATGGGTCGCTATTTTTTTCCTGGTCCAGATTGAGGAGAGGCTGTGTGCCTTCAGTGGTTTGGTCCAAGACATGGTAGATGTTGGAGCCAGTTCTCAGGCCAGTGTTTTTCTGACTCAAGATCCCACTGCACTCTCCCCCCTCCCCCCCCCCCCCCCCCCCCCTCGCGCGCTGGGGTTGACATCATTCCAGGTTGCAGCTTGGGTCTCCGTGTTGGCATTCCTCTCCCTATCTCCTCGACCCTCCTTGCGTACAGGTCATCAGAGTTCCTAGCAAGTAATTGTAGTATCTCTACTTTCCTTCCTGTATTTGAGCCCTAAAGCATCACACTTGAAAGGGCACCTTGATCAGCAGCCCCTGAGGGGTGGTAGCCCTTCCTAACCTCAGTGCCCTTCTCTTCCTAGGGTCAAGATTGGTCTCTGCTACACAGAGCCTTTCTACACCCTAAAAATTACTGAACTGGACAGCCTCCACCACCTGGAGACATCTCAGGTGTGCTCTGGAAAGGCAAGGTTACCCCCTGGTCGGTGCATATCAAAGTCCTGTGCTTAGGACTTTGATAACAGCAAAGACTAGTTAGTCAGCTGTAGTCAGGATATAGGCCTGTTTCCAGCCTGGCTTATTGATGCTTTTTCAGCATGTGGCCCACTCTGATCTCCAGGTCAGGCATTTTCCATGCTGCCCCAGAGTCTGGCAAGTTGTTACCATTCTGCTCCTGGAGAGGTCGTTTCTTGTGTCTGATGTTTGTTCATAAGAGGGCATCCTGAGCTGCACGAAGAGCTGGGAGAGGACCCACACTCACATCCCTATGAATGGGTGTTGGTCTTTGTCTAATCAGCCCCAGGATGTTTGCAGAGGCAGAAACCTTCGCTTTGAAATCTTGCGGCTCATACCTCTCTGAGCTCTCATTCCTCATCCAACAGGTGGAATACTAAAGCTCATCTTGCCGATCTGAGGATAAGGGGCTGATGTCCACACAAAGCAGACCCTGGGAAAGGGCTTCTCTGCCCTACTCCTCCCCCCCGGGCTCCCCCCCACCCCGGGTTCCCCGGGCTCGGTGGCTCAGCCTGTAATCCCAGCACTTTGGGAGGCCGAGGCGAGTGGATTTCCTGAGCCCGCGGGTTCAAGACCCACCCGGGAAACTTGGCGAGACCTCTAGAATAAATAAAAAACTAGCCAGGAAGTAGCGCACACCTGTAGTTCTGGCTACTTGGAAAGCTGAGGTGGAAGGATCACTGGAGCCCAGCAGATGGAGGCTGCGGTGGCTGGGAGTGTGCCACTGCACTTCAGTCTGGGCGATAGAGTGAGATTCCAACTAAAAAAAAAAAAATAATAAATAATTAAAAAAATAAATAAATAAAAACGAAGCATCAGAGGAAGCCACAGTCTGTTTAGCGCATTTTGCATTTACTAAACAGAGCCTTTACTCCTCAAAAGTACGTGAATTCAAGTTTTCCATTGTTCTAATAAAAAGAAAATGGACATTTGTGGATGTGTGCCTCCAAATGACTTGTTTCTGGAGGCCTCCAGTTCTTGGATGTGAAAAGATTCCTCACCAGCGTCAGCAATTTCACGACCTCCGACATGTATGGGTACAGGCTGACTCCCCATGGCTCCTGGCTCTCTCGGACTGGACTTCCCATTTGCGAGGGAGGCTAGAAAGACCATGTCTGCTGTCTGCTGGGCTCAGGATGTCACAGTCACAGACAGAAAACAGAGCTAGGAAGTCTAAAGGGTATCTCATTCAACCTACTTGCTCAGAAACTGAGGCCCCAAGAGGTAATACGGGTAACCTAAGACCAGATGAACAGGCTGTGGAGAAACATGAGGCCTGATTAGTCCAACAGCAATTTAGTAAATTAAGGAAGGAAATCTCAGCATGAGATTTTATAAATATTACAAAGAAGCCCATTGATAACAGCAAAGGCTGGTTAGCCAACTGTAAAACATTTGCAGTAAACAAAAAGCAGTTAACCATTTGTTGCTAGTTAGTGATTCCTGCCAACCAACCTTATCTTAAAGAAACAAAATGCCACAACAAATCAGCTTATTCACAAACTTCTGGAAATTTCCTTTTGCAGATCTCTCCCATAGGCAGTTCTCAGCCCACACTGGGCCCCACATAGTCTTATAAATACTTCTATCTAGGCTCTGCCTTTTTTTTTTTTTTTTTGGAGTTGGAGTCTCACTCTGTCGCCAAGACTGGAGTGCAGTGGCTGCTCCCAGCCACTGCAGCCTCGACCTGCTGGGCTTCAGCGATCCTTCCGCCTCAGCCTTCCAAGTAGCTGGAACCAAGCCTGGCTAATTTTTATATTTATTGTAGAGATGAGGTCTTGCCAAGTTGCCCAGGCGGGTCTCGAACCCGCGGGCTCAGGCAATCCACTCACCTCAGCCTCCCAAAGCCCAGGATTACAGGCTGAGCTACCGAGCCCGGCTAGCCTCTGGCTCTTTGCAGACAGCAGACATTCTCTCTGCTGCATGGCCCGTTGTGTCCTTCACAATGTATCTTCCTTTTAATAATCTACCTTTCTTAATTCATAACTGTTTTGGTAAATTCTTCTTACCAACCCACAACTCCAGCCAGACGGACCAAGCCCACCGCCACACACAGCCCAGGCATTTCTGCAGACGCTGAGTCCCAGGACTGCCTCCTGGCGGTGTCCCACACTAGTTCCCAGGTTCTTGAAGTTTTTCCAGTCTAAATCACTGCCGAGGAACTGGCCCCACGGACCATCTTCCCCGTACTTAGTGTAACTTAGCATTTGCCCAAATAAGCCTCACTCCCCACCAATAAGCGAAAGGAACACAGTCGCTTTTGATGATTCATTGATAAGACAGACCTAAGACTGAGACTGTTTCTGGCTTGTATTAACCAGTAGCAAATTCATGCCAGAATCTGAAGAAAAGCATGCCCACAGGACTGGGGAACCACCTGTAACCCTGCACGCTTTTCCATTCACACCATGGATCTCATGCCCTATTTAGTTATTACCAACAGTTGTTTTTCTTAAATACAACACAATTTGTTTTCATTCATTCATTCATTCATTCATTCAGTGTGTCCTGAGCTCCTCAACACATCTGCTTCCCATCCTGCTCTGCACACTGCCTCTGTGTACCTGGCAAATTGTCTTCAAACCCACTTACGTGTCAACTGAGCCCAGCAGTTGAAGGCTGCAGTGGCCATGAGCATACCACTGCACTCCAGCCTGGGCAACAGTGAGACTCTGACTCAAAAAACAAAACAAAAAAAACAAACAAAAAACACCTCCTCCTGAGCCTTCAAGGCCAGGGAAATAGAATCTTTAGGAAACTCACCCTCACCCTCCACCAGCCACAGGGCTGAGGGCCCTGTCCTCTGTACTGTTTTTGGGGCTCACACTCTTGCCATCCTGCATTAGGACTCTTTTTTTATTTGCTAGCTCCCCCACTAGACTGAACTTCACGAGACTAGCAAACATATCTTATTCCTCTCTGCACCCCACGCCCCTGCCCTCTACCAGCCCTCTGTGTTTGCTACTGCACAGCTCTGAAAGAGCCCGTGGAAGCGTGTCATTCCACCCAAGTAGTGTCCTGGGAGGGGCGGGACTCCCAGCCTGTGTGTGCAGGCATTTTTGGAAACCGAGGCTCCTGTTTGTGTTCTGTTACCACCTGGCAGGAAATGTAAATGGCTTCTGGCCCATTTTGCCTTCCACACCTTGAGAATGGCCCGTGGTTCACAGCTGGAACTTTTTTTTTTTAGGTGAAGTCTTGCTCTGTCGCCCAGGCTGGAGTGCAGTGGTACAATCATGGCTCACCACAGACTTGACTTTCTGGGCTCAAGGAGACCCAGGCCTCCTAAGTAGTTGGGGCTACAGGCACGTGTCATCACGATGCCCAGCTGATTTTTTGGTGTGTGTGTGTGTGTGTGTGTGTGTGTGTGTGTGTGTGTGTGTGTAGAGAAGATGAGGTCTCACTATGTTGCCCAGGCTGGTCTCAAATTCCAGAGCTCAAGTAATCCTAACACCTTGTTCTCCCAAAGTGCAGGGATTACACATGTGAGCCAACACACCTGGCCTGGAACATGTTTTAACGTCACCTCTCTTCAGCTCCTGCACTCAAACAGTGACTTTCCTTAAGATTATATTTCACTGGCCTTGAAGGCGCAGGAAGAGGTGACTTTATATTTTTTATTTTTTGAGTCAGAATCTCACTGTTGCCCAGGCTGGAATGCAGTGGCATGCTCACAGGCACCCCGGCCCCGACCTGCTGGGCTCAGGTGATCAATCTTTCCTCCTCAGCCTTCCAAGTAGCTAGAACTATAGGCACGTGCCACCACACCTGGCTAATTGTTTTCTTGTATTGTAGAGACAAGTTTTCACCAAGTTGTCCAGGCTGGACTTGAATCCTTAGGCTCAGGCATCCTCTCGCCTTTGCTTCCCAAAGTGCTGGGATTACAGGCGTGAGCCACTGCACCCAGCTGGAGGTGACTCTTGGAAGGGAGCCCTCCAGTCGTACTGGAGCTAACTCCAGCTCTCTCTGGGTGACTCAAAGATCTGAACCAATTGAGGGGAAGCTTGTGGCCAGGTGGGGCTCCAGAGGAAACAGGTACCTGTCCTGTGGCCAGCAACTTATTAGCACATTCTCTGCAAGGAGGGAAGGAAGACTGGACCCCAGTTGAAGCAGGCTTGCAGATGTGGAAGTGCCTGGAGCAAATCTGTGTTCCCACTTAATGGGAACTTAATATCCCCACTTAACTGAAAGAAAACCAATCCAAGTGCATCCCTGGGGCAGACCCTGGAGAGGACTGCTGATCCCACCAGAGGGGCCCTCAGACCGTGGGAAGGGGAAGCCCCACCCAGCCCACACCTAGGGAGGCCAAAGTCCCAACCCCCATCATCATTCCCAGCCCAATCATCAGGTAAGCTCAAGGCCCTGATCACCTTTGCCCCTAGGGAAGAAAGTTCAGGTCACTTTTCCTTCTGCTGTTTCATGGCTGCTTTGGGGACTGACAGCCAGACCTTTGCAGAAGCCAAGGGAACTCACCTTCACCATGGGGCTGGAGGCCCTGGGCCTCCAGTTGTGTGAGCAAACATTTTAGGAATTTGGGAAGTTTGACAATGTCGATCTACCCCCATACAATGAAGCCCAGTCGTCTACCAATCTGAGCAACAAAAAGGTGCTGTGTCCAAAAGAGAGAATAATAGATTATAAGGAGAGGCAAGAAGGCATCCACAGGAACAATCTGAGAATGAAATGTAATTCTTGAGAATAGAAAATACATTATTTCTGATTTTTTAAAAAGAAGAGACAGTTAAAAAAAACAAACAAACCAGAAAAGACACTGATCTATAACAAGAGGCAACACACTTTTCTGAAAAGGGCCACATAATAAATAGTTTTGGCTTTTTTTTTTCCCAGTCTCACTCGCCCAGGCTGGAGTACAGTGGCATGGTCACGGCTCAGCAGCCTCAACCTCCTGGGCTCAGGCAGTCCTCCTGCCTCAGCCTCCTGAGTAACTGGGACTATAGCTGCTTTTTGTAGAGACGAGGTCTCACTACGTTGCCCAAGCTGGTCTTGAGCTCCTGGGCTCAAGCAATCTTTCTGTCTTGACCTCCCGGAGTGCTGGGACGATAGGCGTGAGCCACTGTGCCGGGCCTATTTTTGATTTTTTACACGTCATTTGGCCTGTTGCAACCACTTCTGTCACCCCTGCAGTTTGGAGGCAGCCATAGACAATATGGAAATTAATGGGTGTGACCATGTTCCAGTAAACCTTGATTTGCAAAAACAGGTGACAGCTGGATTTGGCTGTGGGATATGCAGCCTGTTGGTCGGTGACCTAGAAGATCAAATGAAAAATGACTTCACAAAGCAGAGTGAAACAAATAAAATGGAGATTATGGTTAATGGCGTAAGAGCCTAAGTAATAGATTCAAGAGCTCTGGCTTGTCAATACTAGGAGTTCCGAAAGGGATGAAGAAGAGAGGCCGTCATTGAAGACACAATAGAATTTTTAGATCAAAAGAGTCCCCCACACTGGACGCTTTCCCCCTAAAGTCAGGGACAAAAATAAGGTTGTCCACTCTCACCACCACTTTCCAACTTTGTACTAGAGGTTCTAGTCATAGCAATTAGGCAAGAAAAAAAAAAGGCATTTAGGTTGGAAAGGAAGAGGTCAAATTCTCTCTGCTTGCAGATGATAGGGTCTCATCCACAGGAAATCCAAGAAATTGTTATGAGAAAAACCCAGGACTGTATGAAAGAATGTTTCCCTCAAAGTGTGAAGAAGCCAAGAGGTCAAAGAATGACTTAGACAAGTCCAGCTTGGTAAGAAGATGAGTTTATTGGAACTTACGTACGGGGCACTCCTGGCAGCAGTAGGACAACTCCAGAGATCTGCCGGCCACCTGTCTCTAGGTATCCTGGAAGCTAATTTTCTGGCTCTCTGTCTACTGGGTGTGATACACTGTTTTTCTTAGTATGTTACCAGCTGCTCACCAGGATGTTTAGGTTCTCAGAGATACTGACTCCTCAGCTGGGCACTACAACCTTGACTCACTGCCTGGCCTTCAGGGTTCAAGCAGTGGACACATACCCTTAGGTAACCTTGTCGGGGACCTGTCCTATTATAGGACTCCACTAAAAAACTATTAGAACAAATAAGTTCAACAAGATTGAAGGATATAAGATCAACATAGGTAAATCAATTCTATTTCTCTGCACTTGTTATGAACAATCTAAAAATAAAACTAAGGAAACAATTCTGTTGACAATGACATTAAAAGAATAAAGTACTTCTGATTATGGCTGGGCGTGATGGCTTGCACCTATAATCCCAGCACTTTGGGAAACCGAGACAGGGGGATTATTTGATCCCAGAAGTTTGAGGCCTGGACAATATAGCAAAACCTCATCTCTACAAAAAAATAAAACAGATTAACTGGATGTTTTGTGCACATGCCTGTAGTCCCAGGTACTCGGAAAGCTGAGTTGGGAGGATCGTCAGAGCCCAGGAGGCCAAGGTTGCGGTGAGCCGTGATCATGCCACTGCCCTCCAGTCTGGGCGACAGAGTGAGACCCCCAACTCAAAAAAAAAAACACACACAAATGTTCATAGCAGCATTATTCATAACAATCAGAAAGGGGAGCCAGCCCAATGTCCCTCTACAGATGAATGAATAAACAAAATGTGGTTATGTTCATGCAATGGGATATTATTTGGCAATAAAAAGGAACAAAGTAATGATACATGCTACAGCATTAAAGAGCCTTGAAAATATTATGTTGGCTGGACACAGTGGCTCCGCCTATAATCCCAGCACTTTGGGAGGCCAAGGCAAGAGGATTGTCTGAGCCTGGGGATTTGAGACCAGCCTGGGCAACTCGCTGAGACCTCATCTCTACAATAAATCACAAAAACCAGCCATGGTGGTGTGCATCTGTAGTTCCAGCTACCTGGAAGGCTGAGGCAGAAGGATCACCTAAGCCCAGCAGGTCGAGGCTGCAGTGGCCGTGAGCGTGCCCCTGCACTCCAGCCTGGGCGACAGAGTAAGACTCTAACTCAAAAAAAGAAGAAAAAGAAACACTATGTTAAGTGAAAGAAGCCAGTCACAAAATGACCATACATTGTATGATTCCACTTATATAAAATGTCCAGAATAGGCAAATCTATAGAGATGTAAAGCAGATTTGTGGTTGCTTACTGCTGGGATGGGGACAGGATGGAAGGAAGAATAACTACCTCTTATGGGCTGAATTTTGTAGCCCCCAAATTCATACATTGACGCTCTAACTCATAGTACCTCAAAATGTCTTTCTAGGCGGTTTCAGAAGCGGGGGAAGCCGGGCTCGATGGCTCAGCCTGTAATCCCGCGCCTTTGGGAGGCTGAGGTGAGT
>NW_007097737.1:215936-226122 GCF_000164805.1 Carlito syrichta | reverse complement strand
GACAGAGTGAGACTCCAACTCAAAAAAAAAAAAACAAAAAACAACAACAACAGAAGCGGGGGAAAAAGAGGTAATTAAGTTAAAGTGAGCCCATTAGGGTGTGCTCGAATCCAAATCTGAGTGTTGTCCTTATGACAGAACATTAAAACAAAGAGGTCAGAGACCGAGAAAGTGACCACGTGAAGACGCTGTCAGAAGATAGTTACGTGCAAGGCAGGGAGAGAGACCTCAGAAGAAACGAAACCTGCTGGTGTCTTGATCTTGGACTTCCAGCCTTCAGAACTGCGAGAAAAGACACCTCTGATGTGTAACCACCCAGTCTGTGGTATTTTGTAATGGCAGCCCAAGCAAGTGAATACATAGCCCGTGGGCGTGGGTGATGAACACGTTCTAAAATTGGAAAGGGGTGACGGTTGCACCACTCTGGGAACACGCTAAGCTGGTGAATGGCATACCTTAAATGGGTGAACTTGACGGAGTGGGAATTCGATCTCAAAAGAGCCGTTTTAAAAAAAGAGCTTGGGGGAAGGGGTGGAGGGATGGGAAATCACCTGTTGGGTACAGTGTGCACAGATGGGTGGTGGGTACACTCAAAGCCCAGACCAAAAACCATCTGTACCCCCTAAAGCTACTGAAATAAAAGAAATCATAAAAAAGGAAAAATAAAGACGAGCTCAGCAGGTATCAGAGAGGCCTCGAGCAAGACAAACGCCTACACAATTTCTGGTAGAAATGCCCTTGTGTTGTATAAATGATATCTTAGCCAGGAAGAGATTTTAGGCCCGTAGTCCTCTTTTCTCAGAGATCTAGAAACATCTAGTTTCCAATTGCAGATAAGAAACCTGATAACCAATCCGAGTCTCTTTTTCACATAATGTGTTGGTTTCCTATTGCTGATATAGCAAATTACCCAAAGCTAGGTGGCTTCAAGCAACACCCAGTTATCATCTTACAGTGCTGTAGCCCGGAAGTATGACATGAGTCTCACCGGGCTACATTCAAGGTGTCAGTAGGACTGCATTCCTTCTGGGGGCTGTGGGGGGAATCTCCTGCCCTTCCACCTTCTCTGAGAGGTCGCCCACATTCCTGGACTCCTGGCTCCTTTGGCTGGGACCCTCTTCGAGACTAGCCATGCCAGGGTAAGTCTTTCTCATGTGGCATCACTGTCTTTTCCTTCTATATTCCTGTCCCTCTGGCTTCCTCTTGTACCTCTGTCTTTCACTGTTAGGGACCCTTGTGATGACATTGGGCCCAGTGGTTCCAGGTGTGTAATCCGTGATAATCTCCCTATTTTAAGGTCACCTGATTAGCAACCTTAATTCTACCTGCAGCCTTAATCTCCCTTTGCCGTGTAACCTACATAGTCACAGGCATTCGGGTTGGGCACGTCAGGGTGGATGTGAGGGACACATTCTGCACAGAATTAATCGGGGTTTTTTCCTACCCAGAAGCTGAAAAGAGTTTCTTGTTATCCTTGGAGCTCAGAAATTTCACCAGAATGCGAAGAAACCCTAAATAACTCTTTAAAAAAATGCAATAAGAACTTATTTTAGGAGTGCAAAAATATTCTTCTAGATCACTTTTAGCTTAAATAAGAAATGGATATTGAAACCACAATTTAATAAAATTAATGGAAATGAGAACACTTCTTAGCAACCCCCATGAGATACAATGCCCTACACACTATGTATATAATACACACACACACACACACACACACACACACACACACACACACGCATATTTGTAGAGTCGAGATCTCGCTATGTTGCCCAGGCCGGTCTTGAATTGCGAGGCTCACCTCAGCCTCCTGAAGTGTTGGAATTATAGACATGAGCCACTGTGTTGGGCCATAATATCTTTTATTATTACACTACAAGGAATATTATATAAATGAATGGAGCATTCAACTTAAAACACAGCAAAATAAAGAAAAATAAATACTGAGGAGAGCATAAATAAAGATAACTGAAATTTGTGGGTTAGATAACAAAAAATACTCAAAAACAAAATTAAAATCTGCTTCTTCAAAAAGAAATGAAAGCGAAAACTCACAAAGTCCAAAAAAGAAAAGAAAAGCACAGAACACCAGGAATGAGAAAGGAGCTATAATCTCAGGGCAAACGAGAGTAAATTAATTATAAGAGGATATTTTAAAAAAATTTTTTTGAGACAAACATTTGCTCTGTTGCCCAGGCTAGAGTGCAGTGGCATGATAGCCTCGAACCTCCGGCCTCAAGCAATCTTCCCAACTCAGCCTTTCAAGTAGCTGGGACTACAGGCATGTGCCACTACACCTGGCTAATTTTTAAATTTTTTTTTGGAGACGGAGTCTCGCTGTGTTGCCCAGGCTGATCTCGAACTTCTGGCCACAAGCGATCCTCCTGCTTCGGCCTCCCAAAGTTCTGGGATTACAGGCATGAGCCACTGCATCTGACCTTATTGTAGTTTTATTTCAATAAATTGGTGGATCTACATGTGATGGATACTTTTCTCAAAACCAAGTAAGTAGAAATGTTGGTAATAGAGGAACTTACGTTAGACAGAACCTTAAAACCACACTGGTACCGGGGCTCCTGGGTGGCTAAGCATTCGGGGAGGCCAACCCTCTCAGGACCTCCTTGGTGAAGAGTTGCATGGTGTGACTGTGAATAGCCAAGCAGGCTGATGCCCCGCCAGTAGGTGAGAACCGTTCTGAGATTGAGCCAGGAGCCCGCCAAGTAGGCCATGCTCTGCCCACCACTCAGCGTGTGGCCTTGGGCTGGCCCCTGCTCTCGCTGGGCCTTGGTTTTCTTCAGACGTGGCTTCAAGATGATAGACTTTGGAGCCCTGTGGGACAGCTGGAGGCGGGAGGGGAAGGGACATTGGGTAGGAGAAGGGAACGAGCATAGGGTGAGAGTGTTTCAGAGTCACCTCCAACCCTCCAACCTTGCAGCTGGGGAAGCCACAGCCTGAACCTTATTCTAGAGTGGATTTTCCTGTGAGATTTTATCTGAAGAAAGGTTTCGCTGCTGGTATTCATTTGTCAGGGTGCTTTGGAGAAACAGAATCAGTAGGATATATCTTAAATGGAGCTATAGAAAGAGATGCATATTAAGGGACTGACTCATGTGATTACGGAGGCCGAGAAGTCCCGAGCTGGAGCCATCTACAAGCTGGTGGCCCAGGAAAGCCAGTGATGTCATTCCAGCTCCTACTTCAAGGCCCAAAGAGCCGGGGGAACCAAAGGTATAAGTCCCAGATGGAGTCCAAAAACTGAAGAAGCCAGCTTTTTTTTTTTCTTTTTAGACTTTAAGAATTCTTTTGTTTCTGAATTCATATTTTTTCGCTCCTTCAGACACATGATAAACTTTATTTTCTACACATAGTTGGTATTGTAGTCTATACAAATGTTTTGAGATTGGGAGATTATGTTTGCATATTTTATGTTGCAACGTAGGCGATCTAATTGTTGCTCAGTAAACATTTATTGAATACTGGTTAACTGGAGGAAAACTCTGTTTATGGTAGAATTGGGCAAAGTTGAGGTAGGGTACAAAACCTAGACCAGGCTCACTAGTGTGAGGACACATTGCTTTTGCTGTCCCATTTTGAAGGGGACAGATCGTTAGCAATTTCTCCTGCTGTGGATGGCGTCATACCTAAGGCTGTTCTCTGACAGCTGCAAGAGTTGTGCCGCTATAATTAATGTTGTAGAATCCAGTGGAAGAACCAAGATCTTTGATGTTCAAGGGCAGGAGGAGCTGGATGTCCCGGTTCAAGGAGAGAGAGAAAGCTCACCCTTCCTCTTCCTTTTTGTCCTGCTCAGGCCCTCAGCAAATCGGATGACGCCCGTCTGCATTGGGGAGATGGATCTTTACTCAGTCTCCTGGTTCAGATGCTAATCTCTTCTGGAAACATCTGCACGGACACAGCCAGCAATAACGTTTTATCAGCTATCTGGGTATCCCTTAACCCAGGCAAGTTGACACATCAAATTAATCACCACAATGTTGAAACAAAGTTGAAAGCCAGATGATCCCCCCCAACCCACAAGCTGCTTCCTGCTCCCAACTTTTCATAACATTCACCTGCCAAAGTCTTTAACTTTCTGGTTTCTTAGAATTTTAAAGACACTCATAATTTAGCCCCCGATGGAGAAAGGTGTGTATGTGTGTGTGTGTGTGTGTGTGTGTGTTCCTTCTTTAACAAAACTACTGGTTAATTTGGAACATGATTTAAACTTGCTTTTCGCCAGTCACCTAGGGCTTGCCAAGAGCACAGAGACTGATGGGCTGACAACTTCCTCAGGCATGCCTGGCTCTCTCCTTGGAGAATGATAAGGTTTACAGCCTTTGGGTAAAAATAGCTTTGTGTGGCTTCCGCCAGGAAGATACTTAAAAAGAGGGAGGATTAGTTTGCTAAAAAAAAAAAAAAACCAACAAAAAAACACAAACCTACCAAATTGCTACCATAATTTTGGAATTTTTTGCAAGACATATCAGGAGACTTAAAGAAATTCTTGCCCGCTAACTCAGTAATTCCACTTTGAACATGTTCCCAAAGAAATACACTTAAAGAAAAGCTTGGGGGACGCTGTTGGTGGCAGTCTCCTCTGACGTGGTGAAATACTGGATGCGGGAAGACGTACTCAGGGTGAAGGGCACAGGGTAATGGAAGGTCGAAGTCTCCCAGGCCCATTCCTTCCTGTCTTCACCAAACATTTGCTGGTTAACAGGTGGGCACCAGCGCTGTGCTAGGTGATGGGGGAAGATAAGGGAACGAGATGAGAACATTTCCACCGCCGGAAGTGGATGGGCAGAAGAGCTGGAAGCCAGGACACCGACATTTACATTCAGTATGATAGGGGACACGGAGGCAGTCGGGACGCGTAGGAGGGAAGACTTCTCGGAGGAAGTGACTTTTAAGCTGAATTATGAAAGTTATGGTGGCTGGCCAGGAGAGACAGGAGGAGAGAATGTGAGGAAAGACTCGGTGGCGACAGAGAGAAGCTGGATGGCAGAGGCCCAGAGAGACGGTGTGGAGAGCAGCCCAGAGCCGACCGGACAGGCCCTGTGTGCAACGTGCAGGAGCTTTTTCCTAAGAGCCACCAAGAGCTTGTGAGCAGGAGAGTGACACGGTCAGGCTTACAGTTGGGAAGGCTCACTTGACTGCCCAGAGGAAGGCCAGCATGGTGCAGGTAGGCCAGCAGTGATGGCGGCTGGCCAAGGCAGAGGCAGCCCCCATGGAGACAACCTGGACACATGCGCCCCGTTGGTAGCCCCCGCGTCTTAGGGAGTCAGAACCGTGCAGTGGTGATCTCTGAAACCTGATTAAGTTGGCTCGAATCCCAACTTGTTCATTGTGTGACTCTTAGCTAACAGCTCTCTGTATAAAAGGCAGAGAATAAGCTGGGCTCGGTGGCTCAGCCTGTAATCCCGCGCCTTTGGGAGGCTGAGGTGAGTGGATTGCCTGAGCCCGCGGGTTCGAGACCCGCCTGGGCAAGTTGGTGAGACCTCATCTCTACAATAAATCAAAAGTTAGCCAGGTGTGGTCGCGCCTGCCTATAGTTCCAGCTCCTTGGAAGGCTGAGGCGGAAGGATCGCCGGAGCCCAGCAGGTCGAGGCTGCGGTGGCCGGGAGCGGCCACTGCACTCCAGCCTGGGCGACAGAGACTCCAACTCAAAGAAAAAAAAAAAAAGGCAGAGAATATAGATAAGCCACATCGTAGGGGTCTTGAGAAAGTTGGAGTGACTCTGCAGGGCACCTCCAGCTGTGCCCGGCACGGGGTAAGTGCCCTCTGAATGATGCCACTGGAGTGTTCCTGTTTGTGGCAGCTTGCCTTTGTGGACAGTGAGTCAGAGAGGGCCAAGAGGAACACCCATTTTCCAGGCTTGAGCAGGTGGGAAGACGGTGGACAGGGCTTCCAGGGAGAAATGGATGGAGTGGAGATGGAGATGGAAATGGATGGGTGGCATGTGGAGATGGAGCAGAGGGAGACATCCTTTGGGCTGTTGGACACACAGGTTTGGAGCCAAGGAGACAGGCTGCATCAAAGATGTCCAAGGAGGCCTTGTCAGAGTTGAAGAGGCAACTGCGACCCCGGGGAGCTGATGAGATAGCCCGGGGGAAGGTGAAGCCAGGGCCCAGCTGTAAAGGGATGAACCAGGAGGGGTTTCTTTTTAATGATAAAGCTTTGAGCCTGTCTAAATGTTGATAGAAGAGTCTAGAGAAGGCAAGAGCACTGCAGAGAAATGGTACTCGAGAAGGGTGGTCTTTATTTATTTTCGCTGTTATCACCACTGTCATCAACACCATTGCCGTCCGGATCCTTGTCGTCACCGTCACTGCCATCGCCGTCCATCCTCAGTGTAGGGCCGGTCAAGGAGCAACGCTACAGATCGTGAATCATGGTATGCAGCTGAAAGGAGTTATTTGTAGCGATGTCATAATAACACGGAAAATACCTATACAGTTACATGAAGAAGCAACATCAAGCAGTGAGTATGCAAGATGCTCACCACAGAAACACATCCAGAAATCTACACAGAGGAAAAAAGTACACGAAGGAAGTGCAGTAAGAAGCCATAGTGCTGTTTCAGGCTGGTAGAGCCTCTTTCTGAATTGGCGATAATGAGTCTGTATTAGTTTTATCATTTAAAAGTATAGTAGCCATTAGTTTATAAGCAGAAACAAACGAGGGCAGCTGGGGTCTGCCCCTGCTGAGGCCACAGTGACCATGGACACATTCTTATTCCCCAAGGCTTCGTTTCTATGTCTATAAAAAGAGGCAGCTGAACAAAAGAAGATTTCCCAAGGTGTGCCCGGCAATGGTGTTGCAGGAAGGAAAGGCTGTGGGGTCAGTCTCGGGGACCTGGCACACTCACACCTGCCCTGGTATTGGCAGCCAGGGTGTCCTCAGCTGGCTGCAAGGCTCAGGCCCTCGCTCTGCCAGGGCCCTCTCTGCTCAAGGCCACCTTCCCTGAGCACCCATGTCAAGTAGACCCATCACGCTGACACCTCCCTCCCATCTCCAGTGAGCACTCTCTCCTCAGTCTCTTTTTGTTACTTTCTCCACTTGCAGTTTCATGAGAGCAAGAATTTTGCTATCTCTGACCCCTCTGATATGCCTGGCTTAGAGTAGAGATGCTGTTTATTGGATGGATGGATGGATGGAAGGATGGATGGATGGATGGACGGACAGCTGGCTGGTTGGACAGATGGCTGGTTAGATGCTGGCTGGATGGCTGGTTGGCTGGCTGGATGGACGGACGGTTGACTGGCTGGATGGCTGGATGGCAGGATGGACGGACAGATGGATGGACAGATGGATGGATGGACAGACAGATGGATGAACAGGTGGGTGGTTGGTTGGCTGGTTGGACAGATGGCTGGCTGACTGGATGGATGGATGGATGGATGGATGGATGGATGGATGGATGGATGGTTGGTTGGCTGGCTGACTGGATGGATGGACGAGCGGACGGTTGGTTGGCTGGCTGGCTGGCTGGCTGGTTGGATGGATGGATGGAGAGACCAACAGACGGACAGACAGACAGACAGATGGATGGACAGGTGGATGGTTGGTTGGCTGGTTGGATGGCTGGCTGGCTGGCTGGCTGACTGGATGGATGGATGGATGAACGGATGGACGGACAGATGGACGGATGGATGGTTGGTTGGCTGATTGGCTGGTTGGACGGATGGCTGGCTGACTGGATGTATGGACAGCTGAATAGACACAATAGCCCCTCTGAACTCACAATGCACATTAATGTATATAACTCAGCCCCTCTCAAAGCCAGGGTCTATTAACATGCTATGGAAATGAGGACATACTTTGAGAAATAATCCCCCAAGACGACTCCTAGGCTTCACGCAGCTCTGCCGCTCTACAAGTCATTCAAGTAAACATCCCCGCGGTGGGCGGGCCAGAGTGCATGGAGGGAGGTAAGCACATGTGGTGGCTGCTTGGCTGCCGCTCTGTACTCCAGATCTCCCCGTCTGCCTGGGTCCTCTCCCCTGCCCCACCGTCTGCTCCAGCTGATGTCTGAGCCCTGGGGCAGCCTCAACCTGGAGAGGAAGGTGGGCAGGCACGAACCTGCTAGAACAAGGGGGAAGCCTTTCCTGTGTTGCCCGTTTCTGAAAATGCCTTCACATGGGCCAGTGCCAGGGACAAGCAGTAACTGAAGGGGTGACCCGTGGCTCTTTTCAAACGCAGACAAATGGCCTCCATGTTTCTAAACCTGCTTCTTCGGTGTGAGTCAGAGTCAAATACACTGCATGAAAACGACCACTGTGCAGGCCCACGGGTGTGCACGTATGACCGGGGGTCGTGCTGGGCCTTGGCAACCACAGCCCATTCTCTTTCCGGGAGCCGCACTCGGAGGGCCCTGGGAGTGACCCAAAGGCATGTGGCCAAAAGAATCTCCGAAATGTCACAGAGCACTTGTTGTGTCGCCATGACATGGAATCTGGCAATATCCTAGTTCAGGCCCGGTAAGGAGGGAGGACGTGTCCCCAAGTGTTACAAGCTGAAATGCTGTAGCCCGATTCTTTTCCTGGGTCCCCTCCATTCTGCCCCTCCTGTTGCCATGGCAATTCATCTACTAAAAGACACAAGAGGAGAGAGGCTTCGGGTTCTCCTTGCCCCGAGTCGTGTTTCACTGTCACGGGACGTCCGCGGGGCCTCGAGGGGCTCAGGCGACCTGATCTTGAACATCTGCAAGGTTGATTGCTTCAGCAAAACGTGGAACCGGGCTCGGTGGCTCAGCCTGTCATCCCGCGCCTTTGGGAGGCTGAGGTGAGTGGATTGCCTGAGCCCGCGGGTTCGAGACCCGCCTGGGCAGCGAGACCTTATCTCTACAATAAATAAAAAAATCAGCGGGGTGTGGGAGCACGTGCCTGTAATTCCGGCTACTCAGAAGGCTGAGGCGGAAGGATCGCCAAAGCCCAGCAGGTCGAGGCTGCGGTGGCCGGGAGCGGCCACTGCACTCCAGTCTGGGCGACAGACTGAGACTCCAACTCAAAAAGAAAAAGAAAAAAAAAAGAAAAACATGGGACACGGTCTAAAGGTGTCAGCCAGGCGCACCGGGATGGCGAGAAAGCCCTTGTGCACTCGGCCCCCCCATTCAGAATGTGGCCTGGAAGTCAATCCTAGCAGACTCGGGGAGGGCGGAGGGAGAACCACGTGGCCCCCCGAGTTGTCTTCACGTCTCTGTGGCAAGCCAGGGTAGGTGGTCTCGTTTCCCAGATGAGTGCATGGAGGGAAAGGGGCCAGTGCTCAAGGCGGGAGATGCCCCCCTGCCTTCTCATTCCAGAACCTTCCCTTGTCTTTCGCAGGCAAGCTGCACTCACCTCTCTAAGTGCTTTTTGCAGAATGCGGCAATTCTAACATTACCTGGAAACCCCATGAGCACCTCCTCAAACAGTGGTCTGCGGACCCCCACCTGAGCTCTGACATGGAACGTGGCTAGGAGGACTGCTCTGCCCTTGGCCCTGCTACCTGTTAGGGCACGGACAGGGTGAGGGTGAGATGGATGCAGAGGGAGAGAGGGGCGCAGCACCGCCAGAGCCGGCAAGCCGGCAGTGCCGTGCTGGCAACCCAGAGATCCGAGCACTTGCAAAGAATTGCAACACACAAAGAGGTGAGAGAAGATAAGATTTATTTAAGAAGTGTTCGCCCCCCACAGACAGGGAGCAGGCCCACACTCTAGGTGAGTGTGGCGCTGTAGCCCCCCAAAGCCCTGGCTTAAATCCTTTTAGATGTTGCAAACAGGTCGATGTGACTGCCGTGACTTCGTTATTGATCACCTGTGGATGTCTTGGAGAACCTGTGACACAGAGACCCATTCGTGTCCGCCCACATTATCATAGCCCCTAGAGAAGGGCATGACAAGGATTCTAATTCTCCTGCACCTTCCCGAATGACATTGCTGAGAGCTCATGGAGGGTGCACCTCCCCTAGTCTCCTAGGCATTCCCGGTGGGTAGTTTCAGGGATCCTTGGCTTCCCTGTAGATAGGGCCCAATTTACTGGAAGATCGAATCCTGCTCCCCCTCTGAGCGGTCAAAACTTTTGTAATTACAAGTTGTTGTTTTTTTTTTGAGTTGGAGTCTCACTCTGTCGCCCAGACTGGAGTGCAGTAGCCGCTCCCGGCCACCACAACCTCGACCTGCTGGGCTCTGGGCGATCCTTCCGCCTCAGTC
>NW_007097737.1:208417-215916 GCF_000164805.1 Carlito syrichta | reverse complement strand
CGTCTCGAACCCGCAGGCTCAGGCAATCCACTCACCTCAGCCTCCCAAAGGCGCGGGATGACAGGCTGAGCCACCGAGGTGACTGTTTTGTGACTTTTACACTCCTTGCCCAACGCATGATGTCTTGGACCTTGTAAATTCCCTTTACCCTAGGCAAGCTTGATGGCCGCTATGCGATAGCTCTGATACCTGGCACCAGGAAGTCTGTTTCTGAAAAGACAAAGCTGGCGAAGTTAATCTTTCCTAAAGTGTCCATTTCTCCAAAAGCATAGCTTCTACTTTCTCTTCATTGTGTCAGGTGATGATGACACAATGGCTTTCAGCTCTCGGTCTGTCATTTCACTACCCACGAGCTGAGGGACCCTGGTGCATACCTCAATCTCTCTAACCCTCTTTCTTCATCACCAGAGGGACAGTTGATCTCACTTCGCAGGGCTGCTGTACAAAGAGATGAGATGACAATTCCAACTGTGGACAAGGAAAGGGAACCACATGGCTTCTCCCACACTACAAGTCCAGCTTCTGTGAGCAACTTGGTGCTATCTAGGCATGATCCAGAAAATCCACAGGCCCGCCCCTAGGTGGAGGCCCCAGAGAATCTCTTGCACATATGCACAAAGAACCCATGCTAGGATCTTTGCAGTCATGTAACTGGGCACGGGGGCTCAGGCCTGTGATCCCAGCACTTTGGGAGACTGAGGCAGGAGGATTGCCTGAGCCCAGAAGTTCGAGATCAGTCGGGGCAACTTGGCGAGACCTCATCTCTACAATCAATCAATAAATACATTAGCGGGGCATGGTCGCATGAGTCAAGAATTCTGAGATGGAGACTTGCTACTGTTGGTTCATGTTGCCACAACCCCTAGAGAAGGACATGGCAAGTTTTGGAGGGCTCCTGCGTGTACCCACATTCCTGAAAGTGAGCAAAAGTGCCCTTCCCCTTATCTCCTATGCCCCCCAGTAAGTAACTTTAAAGGACACTTAACTTCCCCACAGATGTGCTCAATTCACTGAGAGATGTGATCTCCATTTGCTTCCTATTCGTAGTAGTCATAGGTTTGAATAATATAGTGTCAAGGTAATCCCAGAGAGTGGCTCCCCTCTTAGAAAGACTAAAGCATCCATCCCCTCACGAAAAGACAAGTAATGTAGTCACTCGTGTCCTGGGAATTTCTGGTAGAATTTGGTGTCCTGAAACCTCTTATTAAGAGATCAGATCCCAGGGTGAGAGTAACAAGCCAACAGGCCAAGAAAAAGCTCTTTGTTTTTCTTTTGAACAATGAAAAGACCCTGTTTGTGAATACATTTTAGGAAGAAGAGAGGAAAACAAAGTAGTAAGTCTTGTGATGTGTATAACTCTTTTATCAATGTAATTATAAGTCTGGTGATTTGTATCACCTTTGCATATAACATGTAACAATGTATGATGTCTTAGGCCCCATTAAGCTTGAGGGATGCTTCTGCTGGGTGTTCCTGATAAAAAGCTGTGAGATACCTCCGGGAGCTGGTGCCAGGAAAGGTGGACCGTAAAATGTCATTATTGACAAACTGCGGCTGTGACTTCAGTTCTATACAATGCTCTGCTAGACACATAGTCAATGTAGAGGTACCAACTACCCTGAACTTAGAAAAGCGGACAGTAAAACTTGAAGGCTGAGCAGAACCTTTTTCTTTTTTTTTTTTTTAGGAGGAAGCTCATGTTTATTTCATTTATTTTTATTTATTTATTTCTCAATTTATTTATTTATTTTTTGAGTTGGAGTCTCTCTGTCGCCCAGACTGGAGTGCGGTGACCGCAGCCTCGACCTGCTGGGCTCCGGCGAACCTTCCGCCTCAGCCTTCCGAGTAGCTGGAACTCCAGGCGCGCGCTACCACGCCCGGCTAATTTTTTGATTTATTATAGAGATGAGGTCTCGCCAAGTTGCCCAGGCGGGTCTCGAACCCGCGGGCTCAGGCAATCCACTCACCTCAGCTTCCCAAAGGCGTGGGATTACAGGCTGAGCCACCGAGCCCGGCTCAATTTTTTTTTTTTTAATTATAAAGAAGTGGGGGTACAATTCAGGGTTAGGTATACAAACGTTGATTATGCAGGTACCCTTGTTGATGAGGCGTGCCCCTCCCTCCCCTCGCCATTTCCCTCCACGAGCAGAATCATTTTAAAGAGGCCAAAAGCTCGGCTCTGTTCCCTGGATTTGAATTCAGAAATACAACTCTACCCATTCTCTGCCCCTTTGATTTATTGGTATCAAGGGAGAGCAACTGAGTGTTACTCGAACCATAACAGTTCCAGCTACTTGGAAGATTGAGGTGGAAAGGTCATCTGAGCCCCGTAGGTCAAGGCTGCGGTAGCCACGTGCATGCCACTGCACTCCAGGCTGGGTGACAAAGTGAGACTCTGTTTTTTGTTTGTTTGTTTTTTTAAAGAGGCCAGAATCGGTGGCTCAGCCTGTTATCCCAGCACTTTGGGAGGTTGAAGCGAGTGGAATGCCTGAGCCCACAGGTTCGAGACCAGCCCAGGCAACTTGGTGAGACCTAGTCTCTACAATAAAATTAAAAATAGCCAGGGATGGTAGCACGCGTCTGTAGTTCTGGCTACTGGGAAGGCCAAGGCGGAAGGATTGCCGGAACCCAGAAGGTCGACGCTGGGGTGGCTGTGAGCGTGCATGCCACTGCACTCCAGCCTGGGCGAAGGAGTGACACTCCAACACACACACGCACACACACACAGAAATGGATATTCACAGTTAAGTAACCGGATGCTGCACTGTTCTTTCAGCCGAGGAGCCAACGTCCCATAGTTGATGTGTTCCAGAGTGCTGCTAGACCACTGGCAGAAGTTAGAAAAGAGATTCCCAAGAAACCTCTTAACCCCCCCATTCAAGTTCAGAGTCTAAAAGAGTCAGGAATTAGGACATTTCAAAAGTATTTGGCCAGGCATAGAAGCTCCTACAGCAACACCAGCACTTTAGAAGGCCGAGCCAGGAGGATGGCTTGAGCCCAGGAGTTTGAGACCAACCTGGGCAACACAGTGAGATCCCATCTGTATTTAAAATTCAAAAAAAAAAAAAAAAAAAAATTAAGGCCAGGCGCAATGGCTCATGCCTATAATCCCAGCACTTTGGGAAGCCAAGGTGAAAGGATTGCCTGAGCTCACAGGTTTGAGACCAGCCTGGGCACCTTGGTGAGACCTCATCTCTAACAAATAAAATAAAATAAAATATTAAAATAAATAAATAAACGTGTTTGTAAGGAGAATTTCCTCTTGGGGAAAGTTGAACTGTTGATTCAACCCCCTTTCTCTCAAGAGGGAGGAGCAGGTGTTGCTTCTACCTCAGTCTAAGTCACTTGGTGAGCTTGACACGCATCCCCTGGGATTTGTGGACCAGTGGCAGTAAAACCCAAAGGCTAGAGGGTGGCTCTCAGCCAGTTGCCCAAAGATGGAGTGTGGGCGGAGGCCACTGGTGCCAGCACGGAAGGCACAGGTGATTCCTCAGATCGGACAGGAACCCCCAAGCAAGGATGGGGATGGGTGGTCTGAGAGCCTGTCCAATAGGGCCACCTGGGCGGGGGACTTCTGTAGAAAGGAGGCTGTGGAGGCAGACCTCCTTGGACCTGGGGACTGCAGAGGGCAGGTAAAGTCTCAGGGTACAAAATAAATGTGCAAGAGACAGTTGCATTCCTATACGCCAACAACCTAAATAAAAAGCACTATCCCATTCACAATAGCCACCAAAACAATGAAATACCTCGGCATCTTCCTAACCAGAGACGTGAAAGAACTTTACAATGAGAATTACAAAACACTGCTCAGAGGAATCCAAGAAGACACAAACAAATGGAAAAACATCCCATGCTCATGGATAGGAAGGATCAACATGGTTAAGACGTCCATCCTACCCAAGGCAATCTACAGATTCAACGCAATACCCATCAAGTTACCAACACCATTCTTCTCAGACCTGGAAATGACGATACAGAAATTCATATGGAAACGTAAATGACCACCAATAGCCAAAACGATCCTTAGCAAAAGAAACAAAGCAGGAGGTAACACACTTCTAGACTCCAAACTTTACTATAAGGCGACAGTAATCAAACAGAACGCTCTCCCCAGATCAAGGAGACTATAGCAATGTTGGAGAGCTCCAAGAACCTCTGAAAAAGCCTACCCGCACCCCCCCCCCCCCGTTAAATGGGAATTAATTCCCTTTTCCCTCTCACCCCACCCCTACTGAGGCCAGAACTGGGTCTGGCCAGTCGGAGAGAGAAGGACGGTGCTTTGCTTTCCTGCCACCCGGGGGCGCAGCTGCAGCGGGCAGCGGGGCTGGGGAAGTGGGTGGGGCTTCATCCAAGTTCAAAGCTTTTGGCTCATTACCTATGCAGTCTGCCAGGGCGCCTGCTTTTGTCTTCAGCCTGGGTAAACCACATTTGTTCTGAACTCACCCACATGACGGACGGGCTCAGGCCTCATCTGGGCTCAAGGGTCCATCCGCACACGTCGGTCTCGCCTCCCTGGGGCTTCCTGTGACCATGGACGGTGGCAGCAGGGTGTGTGCGCCACCTCCATCCCCTCCCCAACTCCCTGGCCAAGGGCGAGGGGAGTGTGTGGTCCATGTTTATTGAAACGTGGAGGACCACCCGGGACGGACCCCTGGGAGGTCACGGGATTCCCGTCAGGGAAGGCTCACGTCCATCAAGAGGAACCGGGCTTGGGAATGGCCTAGGTGTGTGCCTGCCAGCTGAGGTCTGGGGGATCCAGGCTGGGTGACCCAGGAGGGGAGTCCCCCGAGGTGGCCAAGGGCAGAGTGGGACCGGGGCAGGAGGGGCTGGAAGGAGCCAGGTCCCTCGCAGGGTGGCTCAAGGCTCCTGGCTTCACCCCTGGCACCTGGTCCCCAGGCGGTTCTGGACATCGAGACACGGGCTTGGCTTTGACAACCTGAGAAGCTAGAGTCATTTTTCAGCTGGTCAGCAGGGAGGGTGTCCTGGTGTCCTCACATGAAGGGTCCTCACCAGAGCAGCAGACCAAGGCACCGATTCGTGAAACGACATGGTGGACGCCTGTTCCCAAACCACAGAAAAAATGAGCAGAAATGCCCCAGCTTTGGGCAGTGGAAGCGTCACTCAAAAAATTGTGGGGGCTGGGAATATGCTAGGTGGGTTTTCCAGGCAGCTGTGGACAGCCCAAGGCGGCCCCTCCCACCCCACTGCCAGGGTTCATGACACACGTGGAACCACAGTGTAAAATCCAGCGCCAGGAATCCACGGGATGTGCCCCTTCTGCCTTGAGGCAGTTCCCTCACCTACCCTTGAACCCAGAGTCGTCCTCCTACCCTGTCCCTGCAATCTCAAGCATGCCTGGGCTCCCAGCCAGCCTCCTGGGTGGGCCCGGCATGGTTCCCCCGCGGGTGTCTTCTTAGCCTGCCAAGCCAGAGGCCTACTGTGCACTGACAGCTGGCTGCCAAGGGTCCCTCACCTCGCCTCTGCCCGTCCAAGCCCGACCCCTCACCCCCCATCAGTCTGGCAGCGCTCTGCATCTTCGCCCTAGGCAGGCAGGGGCCTGGGACCGCCGCCCACATCCAATCCATGCTGGGGTCCTGCTGCCATCACCCCCAAACCTCTCTGGGGTGATGCCCTCACCTCTCCCCACTCCCTGCTGCCATCTGCTCTGCGAGATCACAGCAGTGACAGCCCCCTCTGTCCTCTCCCCCACCTGCAGAATCTTTCCAAGTTCCGATCTAAACTCCTCCCTGCCTAACTCCCCAGGGGCTTTTCTTGGCCTCTGGGTTTGGAAAAAAGCCCTCAGAACCCCTCCAGGTCTTCCCTGGGCTGCCTCTGCCCGCCAATCCGGCCTCGCCTCTCACAAGCGGCCTCCACTTCTGGGCCTCCACCACACTCTTGCATTTCCCCGTCAACGTCGTTTCTTGGGTGCTGGCCTGAGCCCACTCCCTGGGCGCCCGGGTCATTACTTCTCCTGCACCTCTCAAAGGAGCTCTCTGTGGTCCCTGAACTTGCTCATGTCTTTGTGTTAGCTGTGCTCATTTACTTATTTGTTTATGAGTTGGGGTCTCACTCGGTCACCCAGGCTGGAGCACAGTGCCACCATCATGGCGCATGGCATCCTCGACCTCCTGGGCTCAGGCGATCCTTCTGTGTCAGCCTCCCAAGTAGTTGGGACTACAGTTGTGCACCACCACGCCTGGCTAACTTTTTTATTTTTTTTGGTGACAAGGTCTTGCTATGTTGCCCAGGCTTGTCTTGAACTCCTGGGCTCAAGTCAACCTCCCTCCTCAGCCTCCCAAAGAGGTTACAGGTGTGAGTCACTGTGTCCAGAAATGTTTGTCTTAAAAAGTTTTTATTTTGGGGGGAGGGAGGTAGAGACAAGATCTCACTATGTTGCCCAAGCTGGCCTCAAACATTGGGCTCAAGTGATCCTCCCACCTCGGCCTCCCAAAGTGCTGGGATTTCAGGTGGGAGCCACCACTCCTGACCTGATGTGCTCATTTCTTTCGTGGTCCTTACCATGGTTGTCATTGAACGTGTGGCTGGGCAATCGTTCTGGTGACATCTGTCTCCATTGCACTGCAGATGCCACCAGGCCAGGCACGGGTCTGGCTCTGCCCCACCCTTATATCCCCAGCGCTAAGCACGTTTGTTAAGACAGGATTGGAACAAGTGCCAGCCTTGAGAAAGTGATTTCCGCCTCCAAGCCTCCATCTACCAATACCACTGCTTCCCCGGGGGCTGTCTCAAGCGTACAAAGTCTCCCGTGCTTGCAGATAAATGACACATGGCCTCCCTGCCCCAACCTGGTAGCAGCTCTCTCCAGGTCCACCTCTCAGGCCTCACAGGCAGGCTGCGGCAGGCCGGCAGAAGGACCAGTCCCCAAAAGGGTGGCCGCCAAGACCAGAGACCTCAACGTGGGCTCCCTAAGGCTACTCCGTTAGCCTCACCGGCTTCCCACGGTCTCTGCCTCTTTCTGTCCTTCTGTCCCACCTGTCTTGCCGCCGCCTCCTCTGACCTCTCCTGTCATATCAGAGAAACAACCCTGAGTTGCAGGTGCTTTGGGGAAGAGTCTCAGGCCCCTTGGTGCTCCCACCGTGGCCAGGAAAGTGCTGGGCACACAAGAGGGCCCTCCAGAATGCCTGGGAACCCACGGGAGAAGCCAAAACCCATTTCTGCGAATGGCGTGGCTCAGAAATCTGGGTACCGTGATGTTAGCAACGCTGCAAGCTGCGATTTCAAAACAAACAGCCAAATACATGCAGGTGACCTCGGACAACATGGGTTTGAACTGCACGGTACCCTCATGTATGGATTTACTTATGTCTCTGCCACCCCCAAGGCGGCGAGACCAAACCCTCCTCCTCCTCCTCAATGCGAAGATGGCGAGGATGAAGGCTTTTATGATCCACTTCCAGTTCATGAGGAGTAAATAGATGTTCTCTTCCCGATGACTTTTTTTTTTTTGAGTTGGAGTCTCACTCCGTCGCCCAGACTGG
>NW_007097737.1:203424-208397 GCF_000164805.1 Carlito syrichta | reverse complement strand
GGCGATCCTTCCGCCTCAGCCTTCCGAGTAGCTGGAACTACAGGCACGCGCTACCACGCCCGGCTGATTTTTTGATTTATTGTAGAGATGAGGTCTCGCCAAGTTGCCCATGCGGGTCTCGAACCCGCGGGCTCAGGCAATCCACTCACCTCAGCCTCCCAAAGGCACGGGATTACAGGCTGAGCCACCAAGCCCGGGCTGATGACTTCCTTAATTCCATTTTCTTTTTTTGCAGTGGGGTCTTGCTCTGTTGCCCAGGCTGGAGTGCAGTGGCACAATCACAGCTTGCCGCAGCCCTGACCTCCTAGGCTCAGGTGATCCTTTTGCCTCCGCCTACCAAGTAGCTGGGACTACAGATGAGCGCCACTACACCTGGCTAATTTTTAAATTTTTTTGTAGAGTCTCGTTATGTAGCCTAGGCTGGTCTCGAACTCCTGGGCTCAGGCGATCCTCCCACCTCGGCCTCCCAAAGCGCTGGGATTACAGACATGAGCCAACCGTGCCCAGCCAACATTTTCTTTTCTCCAGCTTATTTTATTATAAGAATATGTATGACATACAAAATATGTGTTAATCTACTCTTTATGTTATCGGTAAGGTTTCTGGTCAACCTTAGGCTATTCAAAGTTCATAAAATTTCTGGCGTGTCTGCAGACGTGCATGAACTTTAGACTGCATGAGGTCAGTGCCTTGGCCTCTGTGTTATTCCAGGGTCACCTGTACTCGTCTGTAAGCTTCAAAGCACGCGGCGTTCCCTGTTCTTGAGGAAACCAGCATTCCCTCCGTACTCGGCCTTGTCTAAACAGGACTGCTATGGGAACTTTATTTGCAAAAACAAAAATTTCACCTTATTTACACAAAGTTGAAAATGGTAAAGTAAGCAAATCCTGAGAACGTTTTTCCACTGGAAAATTCTCATGCTAACAAATTCAATTGTATTTTATTATAATAGTAACCGCAAATGAATAGTGATCTTTATTTTCCTTGTCTTCCCTGTTGCAGGGAGGCCAGGCTGCTGGGAGGAAGAGGCCTGGTCATGTGGGCTGGCAGCTGCCCGTTTCTTGGAGCCTCTCATTTCTGGAAGGTTCTGGGTGGTTCTAGGCCTTGTCGGCCCGAAAGGTGATAAGCAGGGGTACATAGTCAATGCTTGCTGTGTCACTGAGTGGGTGAATAAAGAGCCCTACAAGGTTAACACTACACCATTCAAAGAGTTGCATTTAAAATACAGGCAATTGTGATGGCCAGGCTCGGTGGCTCAGGTGAGTGAACTGCCTGAGCCTGTGGGTTCGAGACCAGCCTAGGCAACTTGGTGAGACCTCGTCTCTACAATAAGTAAAAAATTAGCCGGGCATGGACGCACATGCCTATAGTTCCAGCTACTTGGAAGACTGAGAAGGAAGGATCGCTGGAGCCCAGCAGGTCGATGCTGGGGTGACAGAGTGAGACTCCAACTAAAAAAAAAAAAAATGCAGGCAATTGTGAAGATAGCAATAGTTTATATACATATATAAAATATCACATATACCTAAAATAGTAGTGTGTGTGTGTGTTTCTTTTTTCTGTTATTTAGCCTGGCAAACAGTAGATGTACATATCAATAATGGACCCTCTTCCCTTCCCTGATCTTATTATTCCTTCAAGTAATCATTTTAAAATGACTGCTTTTGTCAGCATTTACATACCCAAACCAACGCACAGCTGGGTAAGGTAGCCAAGCCAAATTCTTCCTGGTTATCTCATCTCCTGAATGCTTCCACACCACATGGAAACTACAGTTCCATTTACAAACGACCCAGGTGAGGAACACATCTGCATATGAAACATAGTGTGAAACATGTCTAATTTTAAATATTTTAATTTACAGACTTTCATGAGTACAGGTCAATAAGAAATCCACTTTTCAGATTTTATTTCATTATAGAATATATCTGACAAGGATACATACAAACAGATTCATCTGGAATACACAGTGTCTACTGGGGCCTGCACGTCCGAGCAGGCCGGTGACCTCATGAAAAATGTTTGCAAAAGTTGCATTTAACCAGCCACTCTAAACAACCAGTGCCAGAGAGTTCAGGTCATTCCATTCATTTGCTTGCCTAGAATGAGTAAAAATCTTAATATGTGTCTTAAAGTCTGTTTATCACTCTTCTATTTAAAAATTCGAGATTCATTCCCCAATGTAAACAATACATTTCAGTCTGTCACACAATCGAAATGGATAAGGCCTTCTTGACAAGTTTGTGCCACCTACGTTTTACTCATCAGAACATAATCTTATCTCATACTGGAGCAAGTCGTCCGCGCACAAGAGACAGAAAGAGACTGCCCTCCGCGCCTGGTGGGGCACAAGAGACAGAAAGAGACTGCCCTCCGCGCCTGGTGGGGCCTTTGAGACCTCTGCTCGCTGCAGGTTTACGGAACATTCAGAGATTTCTTTCTGATGCGGTCTACTTGGTCGTAAAATACACGTATACAATGTCCAAAAGCAGGAAACAGCAAAGCCTAGTCTTATGCATTTATCATGAACTGCTAAAACCCTATACAAGTACAATATCACGTCATGCCAGTGAATATACAGAAGAAGGTGGCGAGATGTCGCACCGTGAATCAGGGCGTGTGAGCAAGGACCAGAGGGGACGCAGACCGGGGGAAGAGGCTGACTGCATGTGGTCAGGCAGGACGGTCTGGCTGAGACTCTAAATGCCTGTCCACCCCGCTGACAGACTGAAGTCAATCTGGAGTCGAAGCTGCTTACCCCGAGAACCCAAGCCTTGCCCCCAGCCTCCCAGGGAGAGCCGAACGGCACCCCAGACGGCGTCACCAGAGCCCGTCTCGCGTGTGCACCTCCTGACTGAGCTGTGCACACCGGCTGTTCACGCTCTTCCGAGTGACTGCTCCTTGGCGGACCGACGGGTCGCCAGCCCTGGCGGCTCAGTACCTCATCACCGTCATAAATATGTCACTTCGTAAGCTAGATCGTGAAAGAGCAAAGACTATATACAACATCTTAAAAGGCATTCTGTGACCGTTTTGAAGAGTTCATAGAAAAGTTGCTAAGGACAAACCAGTTACTTCTGTCGACACGCGGGGGCCTTGTCATAGTCACGGTGGACTCTTTCCTACGTGGTGCGACAGAAGCACGATGGAGCCACCGATCCCACGTGGCGCCCGCTGACTCATGAGGCTAAGGTAACCGGCAGAGGGTGTAGTTTTCCTGAGGTTTGTAAAAATTTTTTGAACAAAACAGAAATCACAGTGACCAAGCGCGATGCGAGTCTGTGTCTTCCGTGAACGTTCCGCTCTCACGGCCTTGCCCGGGACTAGATGACCCTCCACTGCATGATGCTCGTGTCCTTCCCGCCTGTGGAGATGAGGTGGCTGTCTTCACAGAGGAAGTCCACGTTGGTGACATGGCTGCTGTGCCCGCCATATATGTGGCTTGGAGCCTAGAGAAGGAGGACATGGAGGAAAAGCTGATGACAAGGCAAACTACTACTCGGAACCAGAAAGTGCTTGAACGCCAGACCCATTCCTCAATTCCTCTACGCTTTCTTTCACCTGGCAGCTGTCACTTGTGTAACTGCTCTGTGCCCAGGACACAAGAGGGACCCAGAAACAACCCACAGAGTCCCTGTGGCCTGGTGGGGGGACAGGTAATGAGCAAATGACTGCCCTGGCTTGAAAGATACACTCAGTATCAGCGGGTTGTCCCAGGCACAAGGTCAACCCAAAGGCGAGACTGACCAGGTGTCGGGGACTGAGGGCAAAGGTCTCTTTGTGAAGGAAGGCCAGAGTCAAGGAGGATGAAGGGCATTCTAGGCATTGGGGCTGGCACAGCTCAGCTGGGCTGGAGCACGGGGCCGTGGGTACGGGGGGAGGGGGAGCCCATGAAGCCACCGAGGTAGACACCCAGATCTGATGGGCTCTCTGGGTCAGTGAGGGACGGGGTTTCCCCACAGGCAGTGGGGACCGGAAGTGCTGGGACCAGTGGACAACAGGGTCCCGTCGGCGTCCACAGCCCATGGCCTTCACTGGCAGCCCGCTTCTGTTTGGCTTCCAAAGAGGTCAGGCCTAAGCGCTGCCCGTGAGGGGCGAGATAAGTTGGGAACAGCCCTGTACCCGGAACTGCGAGCAGGGATAGGAGAAGAGGTGCACTTTGCCGAAGTCATCGCCCGTGGACAGGAGTTTCTTCTCGTGGGCCCGACAGACAGCGTTGATGTCGGTTCCGTCCGAGCCTTCCGGCCACACTCCTGAAACAGAGACCACCAATAGAGCACTGGCCGTACCAGACACAGGGCCACATGCACTGGGCCCGGCCACTGAGCTGGCGTGAAGGTCAGATCACCTTAGGTCCGCGAGAAACAAAGGTCAACACAACATGGAGTCTCAGCTCCCGGCTCTCCCTGTGCTTCCAGAATCATCTCACCCCAGCCATCCTCAGGAAGTCCTTGGACGCTCAGCCCTGTTCTACTGTGGGGGAGGACCAACAGCAGGCCTCCTGGGCGGCCCGCTTTCCTCGGGGCCCCTTCTTGAGGCTTCAGCAGAGGGTACCAGCAACCCCAGTTCTGAACACGATGGCTTTCCTCCACCCCCAGAGCACCAGAAGGGAGGCTGACCAGTCCTCAAGCCTGTGGTTTCTTTTTGGGGGGAACTCTTTACATATGACAGTCTCTCCAAAGAACGTGTTAGCCCTGGGTCTGTGTGTAACTTTCGGGCATTTCTTGGGGTCCTTGTGGCCTCGGCCTGCCTGGTAGCAGCCTGGCAGGTGTGCCCCTCGTCCCTGGCGGTGGGCACCACAGCCCTGAGCCCAAGTAGCCTGGAGAATGGGTGGGTAGGGGGTGCTGTTTCCTGACCATGGTCAGGGGAAAATACTGCCTTTTAAAATTTTATAGCCGGGCTCGGTGACTCAGCCTGTAATCCCGCGCCTTTGGGAGGCTGAGGTGAGTGGATTGCCTGAGCCCGAGGGTTCG
>NW_007097737.1:172071-203390 GCF_000164805.1 Carlito syrichta | reverse complement strand
GACCGAGTGAGACTCCAACTCAAAAAAAAAAAAAAAAAAATTTTTACTAAACCGACTCTCAGAGTCCACAGCTATTGGAGAAATATCTAAAAGCAGATAACGGCTGATGTTTAAACCCAGTGAAATCTGCAGAAACTTACCAAAAACATGGAATCCCAAAGTGCAGGTGTAGGTAGCCCATTCGATGTCTCGTGTAGTTTCCACACTTACGACTTGCTTACAAGCAGAGGGAATCCCTGGAAAAAACAAGCACAGGGTGGTGACATCCAAGCCCAGGAGGCCTCACCCCTCCCCTGGGCAGGGCAGAGCCTTCAGGGCCGTGTGCCTTGGGCTACGGAGTCCCTCCACCAGCGGGGAGAAAGATCCCCTCCAGGCAGGACCTGGGAGCACAGTTTCAACACAGTTTGCCCTGCAGGCGCCAAGCCCAGCTCAGAGGAGGCCCCTCCTCTTGTCTTGTGTCTGAGCCTCCACGGGCTCACTGCTCCCACTGGCGCCCGGCACAGCTCTGGCCCTCAGGCTCCCTACCCCTTGGCTCGGAGTTAGGAACCGAAACTCATGGAAACAGCCACGTCAAGGGCCTACAACCTCCCAGGCGACTTGCTGTTCCCCAGATGAATAATGAACACTCTCCCTGGGAACACTCCTACTGGTGGAGCATGGGACCGGGTCTGAGAAGATGCTAGGCCCGGGGGGTATCCCTGGAAACCACCCCCCGCCCCTGTACCTGTATCAGACAGAGCCCAGACAGGAGGAGAGAGGGACTACATGGCCGGCTTCCCCTCTGGAGGGAACTTAGTCCTGGTACGTGCTGCCTCCCCTCTCTCCTACCACCCGCGGTCCTGCCTGTCCCGGCTTCTCAACAAGCGGGTGACAGACCCAAGTACGAGCAACTTCCTCCCCACCCACAGGCTCCTGGGTCTATGGCCTGGGCTCTGAGTTCCTTATCTGTAAAGTGGAGATGAGCAGAAAGTGCCGTGGACCCCAGGAGAGAAGGAAGGTGAAGGGCACTGCACTTTAGCGTAACATCCAGCGGGCAGAGGTCAGGCCTTTCTCGTGCCCATGAGTTCCTTTGTCAAGCCCCCTTGCTGAGCCCAGAGCTCGGTGCACAGCGGGTGCTTGGCGACTGAGGAATCTGGGCAGGCCATGAGAACGTGCTCGGCCAGGACCCCGGAGTCAGCCTCACGACTCCAAGGTCCTTCCTGGGCACAAGGCTGGCCAGGGAGAGGGTGGGAGAGAGGAGCAGGGGTCCTAGGGCTGCTGTCCACCCAGGTGGGAGGGACTTCTGTCTGTTGGGAAGATGCCTTGACACCTTTACACGGCCCCTCGCACTGTGACTAGCTCCGGCTCTGTTCCCTTCTGCCACGTCCTCCCACCTCCAGCCTCTCCCTGGGCACCCGAGTCAGCCTGAGCCCACGCCAAGGTCTCCACACCAGGAAGGACCCAAGAGGCTGTGCCCAGAGACGGCATCATGTGCCCAAGTCATCTGGGGGATGAGTTTTCAGAGGCCCTTTTGGGTCTCAGAGTGACATTTTATGTGACCCAGCCATCAGACACATCAGGGCGTTACTCACAGTAGAGGATTTCATAGTCTCCGGAATTTGACACGAGGAACTGTGAGTTTACAGACCAGTCCAGGTGTGTAATGAAGCTGGAATGACCCTGGAAGGAACAATTGTGTGGTTTCACTTACTTTGTAAATTCCTGACACTGTGCTGATGTAACTGAATGACTCATGCATATTCATGAGAGAGTGGCGCACTTACTGAGCATTTGCCAATGCGGGTGTACTTCCGCCCGTTATCGCCAACTCCGTAAATATAGATACAGTTGTCGTGAGAGCCTATTGCCAAGAAGTTCCCATCTAGAAAAACACGACAGTTGACATTTGAGGTGTTAAAAATAAACAGTTTATTCATTAAAAAGGATTGTGGTAGTTGCCACCGCAGATTTAGACAAAATAGCTAGGTTAGTGAATTATTTCAAAGACAAGTTTGCTTTTGCATGACTCCTATGCCACTTTCAAAGTTGTCTTTTGGAAACACACACCCACTGGGTACGGTGGCTCATGCCTGTAATCCCGGCACTTTGGGAGGCTGAGGTGAGAGGATTACCTGAGTCCAGGGGTTCAAGACCAGCCCGGGCAACTTGATGAGACCTCATCTCTACAATAAATCAAAAAATTAGCCGGGCATAGTGGCGCATGCCTGTAGTTCCAGCTACTTGGAAGGCGGAGGCACAAGGATCGCCTGAGCCCAGCAGGTCAAGACTGCGGGGGCCATGAGTATGCCACTGCACCCCAGCCTGGGTGACAGAGTGAGACTCCTACTCAGAAACAAAGAAACAAACAAACAAAATACACCTGATCAAATGATAAAATCCAGTAAAGATTTATAAACTTCTAATAAAATTATGTAAAATCATATAAAACCCTTCCCTGGCCATCTCTGTCCCCAACCCTGAAGGACTGACACTCAGCTCCTTGGAGGGGCTCACAGGCCCTCCAGGCAGTGACCTTTCCAGTAGTGTTATTCCTCAGGGAGCACAGGTTTGCTCCACGCCCCTTGCCCCTGCCCAGGCCCAGAAGGCCCTTCTCGCCTTTTCCAATGAACGGTCCATCCCCAGTGCCTCCTTCACCGGGTTTCCAGTCCCAGGAATGCCTATGGCTGGGACGCTTGGATGGAAACACGAGGGAAAGAGCTCGCTGCAGAGGGAGCAGAACCAGCCCTCGGAGCTGGCAAGTGGCCAGGCCAAACATGATGCTGAGGACAGGGAGACCTGGGACACGGCAAAAGACGAGCAAAAGGAAGGACCAGAAGCCTGAAGCCATGCAGGGTCAAGAACAGAATGCAGGGTGAGGTCTCTCTGCACCAGCATGGGGGCTGCAGCCCTTCCATCCACAGAACGTAGTGAATGGTGCCACTTCCCAGCAGACGAGAAGGTTCCTTGGACAGTATGTATAAAGGACCCCGTGCTCATGGCACAGAAAGCCTTCTCAGGGCTGCGTCTCTCCCACCTCTTTGTCTTGCTTTTCCTTCTCCCACATAGGGTACAGTGTGGCCTGGCACCACCGGGAAATGGTGTTTGAGGAAGTGCTGGCCTCGCTGGGTCAAAATAGGTGTGTTAACAAGACAGAGGCAGTGTGTCCAAGTCAGGAAGCCTGAAGGAGTGGGACAAATCCTTTTTTTTCCCCCCAATGGAGGAAAGAAACAAAACAAAACAAAGGACCGCTGCCAGGCGTAGTGGCTCACATCTGTAATCCCAGCACTTTGGGAGACCGAAGAGGAAGGACTGCTTGAGCCCAGGAGTTCAAGACCGGCCTGGACAACATAGTGAAACCTTGCCTCTACAAAAAAAAAAAAAAAAATTATTAGCTAGGCGTGGTGGTGTCATCTATAGTCCCAGCTACTTGGAAGGCTGAGGTGGAAGGATCGCCTGAGCCAAGGAGGTTGAGACTATGGTGAGCCATGATCATGTCACTGCACTCCAGCTTGGGCCACAGAGTAAGATTCTGACTCAAAACACAAAACAAAACAAAACAACAAATAAATACAGCTCGAATCAACAGTCTTCACGCAGCAGTTGAAGCGTGCTGCTGGCTGAGAAACCCTTGCTGCCAAGGGAAGTGGCCGATGGCAACACTCACATTCCCAGGGCTCTGACGGGCACAGAGACCAAGAGTCAAAGGAGACCTCTGTCCTCCTTGCAGCTAACTCTGACCACCCCCGCCCCATCCCAGGTCTCCAGGATCTTAGCACACACCCTTCCTGCCCCGCCCAGAGGTGCCTCCCTTCTTGAGGCAGTGAGACGTGGAAGCGTGGGCAGGTCCAGGAAGACAAAGGTAGAACTGGGAGGAACGTCCCCTTTGTCAGGGGTAGTGCCTCCCAGAGCCAACACCCCCATCACAGAAAACCTCCCGTCACTCAAATGACTCCCATCGACCACGACAACTGCCCAGACGACAGCGGAGCTCACGGATGAGAATGTGGGCTTTGCATTTACCATATTACTATAAAAAAGGGACTGGCAGTAGTGGGATACTGCTGGGTGGGGGGAGAGACACAACATTAATGAGGGTACCTGATCTCAGACCAGGCAAAGTGGGGACCAAAGGGAGGCCCAAATTGTACCTGTACGATGTTCACTTGTATACCTAATCCTGAATTATACCCCACATCTTTAAAATATTTTTAAAAAAAGATAAAAGAAAATGGGCTTTGAGGTCAGAAAACCTGGGTTCAAATCCAAGCTCTAAGCCGGGCTCGGTGGCTCAGCCTGTAAATCCCGCGCCTTTGGGAGGCTGAGGTGAGTGGATTGCTGGGTTCGAGACCTGCCTGGGCAACTTGGCGAGACCTCATCTCTACAATAAATAAAAAATGAGCCGGGTGTGGTAGCGTGCATTTGTAGTTCCAGCTACTTGGAAGGCTGAGGCGGAAGGATCGCCGGAGCCCAGCAGGTCGAGGCTGCGGTGGCCGGGAGCGGTTGCTGCACTCCAGTCTGGGCGACAGAGTGACACTCCGACTCAAAAAAAAAAAAAAAAAAAAAATCCAAGCTCTTTCATTCCTTCATAAACGTACAAAACCGTTTGCCTGATAAGTTGCAACCAGCCAGGGTCAGTCACCATGTTAACCAGAAGCCAGAGAGAACCCAGTCCCTCTCTCTCTCTCAGTCCCCGGGGACCTGTTTCTTCCTGTGCTCAGTTCTCTGCCCCCATAAGCTCTAAGCCTCATTTCCTGTTCCTAAACTCACTCCACCCAAACAAGCTGGTATCTGGTCCAGCGTGAAAATCAGCTGGAAAACTCGTCAAGACAGGCAAGCACCGGTCCAGTCACCCAGAGGTCAAGGACAACCTGCCAGCTGTTTTTCCTGACTGCCCACACTTGATCAGGTTAGGGGCTGGGACTTGCACACAGATCTCGGTCAAGCCCAACAGCGTCTGAGTAGACAGTACAAATCGCCACGTTCTGCAGATGAGAAAACTGAGCTCAGTAGCACGTCTGTGGTGACAGCCAGGCGAGGGGCACAGGCAAGGAGCCAGCACTTGGTCTGCAAGTGACCTGCACCTGGACGAATGAGGCCTGGCTGTGGGAGATGGTGAACGGGTGCAAAACCAGTTGTCCAGCGGCTGTACATCCTCCCTCCTAGCACACTGGGCATTGGGACTTTGGACTCAGAGATGAACCTCCTGCATCTACTCAGGGACCAGCCCAGGGAGGGGCATGCTAATGTGGCAGGAGACAGAGGCTGGCTGGGTGGCAGGGGCTGGATCCTGGCAGTCTCAGACTCAGGCAAAAGACAGAGGGTTTGATGGGACGAGTGACACAGTGAGTGCCAGATTCTGATTCATTCTAGTTGAAGCAGAAAGAGCCATATCTCCAACAACATGAATAGGATTAAAGAGCAGAAGCACAATCACATGACCAACTGCACCCAGCCCATGTGGTCTTCTCGCTTCCATTTTCTCATTTGGATCTGTGGCCTATTTTTGGTGGGTTGAAGCTAGCACGGACAGGCGAAGTGTTTGCAGTTGGGCTTAGTGAGTATGAAATTACTTTCTTCCTATTTCTGTTCTTCTTTTAAACATGTACAATTTTAGTTCAATCAAAGCTCCATTTTGTCCAATTATAAAGTACTCTATGAGATTCCAGATATGCATGCTAAATATGAGAACTGTCACTACTAAACTTCTATATTTAATAGACCCAGCAGGCCTGGCATTTTGCCGATGATCACTGTTGACTGTCATTTCAATAAACTGTCATGTAACATTAGCTTATTAGCCTAAGACCATCTTAAGTGAAATATCTCATAGATGTATAAAAATATTTGCTCAAATGTGACTGAAACGAGTTTTAGATGGTCCATAGAAATCTTCTAGGCTCGCGGTTCTCGGAGCACCAAAGAGCCCTCGCTCACTCTGAGCAATTCTCACGTACACAGCCCCTGCCACCCAGCCAGTCCCTGTCCCCTGTACACCCAGAAGGCGCCACTGCACTGTCTGCTTTCAGGATGCACCTTGATTCTGGGACTATCTTTCTGAACCTCCCTCTTCTTTCAAAGGTGAGCTATAGATTAAAAATGGAAGCCTGGGCCTCCCTCTAGTGCTCACAAATCGAGAAATTATCTGGAAGACTTAGTGCTCCGCCCTGCTGTTACAGATTTGACTGTGCAGTTTAACGTTATGAGTGACTTCTCAGCCCCACACCCTCTGCACACCTAGCATCAGCCTTACAGAGATTTTCACAGCAGCCCGATTCTGCCTGAAGCTCAACTCTCCAGAACTCTAGTCTGTGGTGACAGGCCAGTGTCTGCCTATGTGACTGGATACAAAGGTGGCATTTACTTATGGTCAGAGGGCCTGCAGCTGGGAGCCATGGGTCCTTCCCAGCATCCTTAGGGACCGGCTCAAGAACTATTAGCTTTTCCTCTAGCAGTTAGCACAACATCCAGAGTTTTCCTGAGACCGACAGAATGAGGAAAGGCCCTCACAATTTAATGATGGCTTCCATTCCTGGCTACCACAGCCGAGGGGGTCCCCTGGGACACGGGTTATAGATCTGGGGTGGGGTTACGGCAGCAGGTTCCTGAAATTCCATGTCAATGGCAGCTCGTGTTTGGACACCTAATGTTTTCTCTCTCTCTTTTTTGTCTCAAGTCTGTAAATACTTGAATTCAAAAAGAAGCCAGTAATCTGCCATGAATAGTGTAGCCTATGTTCTGAAAAAATCTTGTGCAACTAGAAAACTCATACTGCTGACCACATTCTGCTGTGCACTGTAGTTAGCTATGTCCACACACACACACATGCAACTAACGGTTACTGAGCACCGACTGCAGTAGCCTCTGTGCTAGGAACTGGGCTTCAGTGCTGACCAAACAAGGGTCCCTGCCATTCTGGGACTATGAGCGAGACACTCCTCAGGTGTCTGAGTCTACCTTATGGGTGCCTCCCAGGAGCCATCGCCACTGCTGTTGCTGATGATGACATCACATGTCAGTCACATAATGCTCCACTTTGCAGAGAACACACATCTTTTCTGACAACTTGCCATCTGATCTGACAAGGTCACCTGGCTAGTGAAAGGAGGACACTGCCACAGGTTCCCTGGCTTTGGCTCGGGGCTATCATTTTTGCCCCACATAGCCTCTGGGCGATGACCCTGAGAGGCAGAGTTTCTGGCAGAGAGAGCTTCTGCTCTCTAGGGCATGGCTTTGGTGTAATAACTGACAAGAAACGGAAATACTCCCCAAGGGAGCTGCTCACCTGGTGATATCTGAGGGCTTTCCCAGAGGGAGTCTGGAGACAGCAGGCGTTCAAAATAGCTAAGAAAATGAGGAGCAATGCTAAAGAGGCTAGAACCAACAGAAAGAAATCTAAGTAGAGATTCTGAGTAGAACAAGCTCTTTCCCAATAAGAAAGGCTGGGTATTTTTTTTTAGGGTGAGAAGTTAGGAACTTGGTTCAGGTGCAAGGAAAAATACACCTCCAAGAGTAGATCTTTCTATAGGATACTTTCGAAAGACTGAGAACACAGTCCTGTCACAAGGTAGCTGTCCATCAGTTTATAAAACAGAAGATCCCTACAGAGCACAGAAGCTCAGTACCAGCCATGCAGGTCCAAAAACCAAAACTGCTTTTTCCAAGAGTGTTATCATTGTCTAATGTCCTGCATGTGACAGAAAAACCAGTCTTTCCTAAAACACAATACGGGCTCAGAAACAATCACTTCCCCAGTGGCAATGGACACTTCTAGTATCACACTGTGACCTCCTCCTTCAGAGTAAAAGGAACCAGGGGTCTTTGGAGAAAGAACTGATAGAGGGCTGAGGCAAGAAATGTACATAAGGATCCTGGAACCACTTGTGATGCCCGAGAACAAGTATCAAAGGCTCCTAATGTCATGCCGAGAGGACCCGGGTACCAATCAAAGTAACTTCTGCAGGCCAACAATGGATACCTTCTCTCACCGATTATGACTATAATAGATGGAAACATAGCAAATATGGTTAGATTCATAATAGCACCCAAACTACCACTACCACCACTGCTGGTGACTGTCACAGGCTGCAGAGAACGAATGCGTTATCTTGGAAAGCAGAAACTACATCGAAAGCAAGCAAGCATTTATCCTGACCCTCCAGCATGATGTCCGCCACTGGGCAACAGAAGAGTCAATGAAAGGAACTTTCTCCTTACAGAAGTATTCTACCTCAAAAATGTAGAAAAGTCAGTGCTGGAAAACTGGTAGCTGGCAATCCCTTACAGGTGTAGGCACTGGGCACAAATAGATGCTAATACCACAGAGAGTGAGACAAAGCCGTTAAGTGCCGCCTGTGGGAAAAATACACCAATCCACATTAAACCTCTAGATAATTTCATGGCAGACATGGGGACAGAGGGACTTAAGAAGTGCTCAGCAAAATGCAGTGTGGAAAATGTGACAGGAAAAGTGAGCCAGAGTCTTCAAGAAATTTCCTGCAAGAGAGGCAGAGAGAATGCGAATGCCCACAGATTAGAAGAAACTTAAGAGACACAGCAACCAATTGCCATGTGGAGACCTTTTTTTGGATCCTGATTTAATAAACAAATTATTATTTTTTAGAAAAAGCCAAGTGAAAGTTTGAATACTCAACTGGTCATCTGATTTTGTTAAGACAGCAACGTTAATCTGGGTTAGGGAGTAGGCGATGATATTGTGGATGTGTTAAAAATAAAAGAGCAGAACTGGGTGCAGTTTTAATTTCAGGGAAATTAGAAAATTATTTTGTACTGAATGAAAATGAAGATACAATATATCAAAACTTATGGGAAGTGGCTAACACAGTGCTTAAGGAGAAATTTATAGCTTTAAACATGCATACCAGAAAAGAAAGGTAGCTCTAATAAATAACACAAGAACAAGCTGAACATAAATCAAGCAGAAGAAAGGAAATCACAATGATAACAAAAAAATAACAGAAAACAGAAAAACAAGAAAAATCAGTGAACCAAATAGTTCTTCAAAAAGGTTTGTCTAAAAGACAAACCTTTAGCTAGATAAATCAATTAAAAAAGAAAGAGAACATAAGTTACAAAAATCAAGAATAAAAGATGAGCTACTCACTGCCAGCCTCAGAAGAATTAAAAGGATTATAAGGGAATATAAAACAACTTTAGGTTGACAAATTAGACAACTTAGATGAAATAAAAAATTCCTCAACAGATCTATATTACCAAACGGACTCAATAAGAAACAGAAAATATGAGTAGACCTGTAGCAAGTAAAGAAACTGAATCTGTGATCTAAAACCTTCCCATAAAGAAAAGTCCAGATAGTTTCATTGAACTCCCATGCATTCTATCAAATATTCAATAAAGAAATACTGATCCTTCACAAATTATTTCAGAAAATAGAGGAGGAAAGAACACTTCCCAACTTACACTTGTAAGTCCAGACGTACCTTCAAAACTAAGACACATAAAGACATCACAAGGAAATAAAACTACAGACCAATATCTTTCATAAACATGGGTGCAAAATCCTTAACAGAATATTAATATAATCCAGCAATATATAAAAGGGATTATACACCATGATCAAGTGGGATTTATCATAGGAATGCAAAGTTGGTTTGACATCTAAAAATGTAATATAATACAATGAAAATCAGTGCAAAATATTAAAATAATGGATAAAATGCACACAATCATCTCAACAGATGCAGAAAAAAAGCATTTAATAAAATCCAACCCCCATTCCTGCTAAAAATCCTACATGAATTAGGAATAGAAGGGGATGTTCTCATCATGATAAAGAACATATTTATCCCTAATGATAGAGTGTTTTTTCTCCTAAGATGGGGAGCAGGGCCAGGAATCCATTCATGACACTCCTGCTTAACACTGTACTAGAGATGCTAGCTAATGCAATAAAAAAAAAAGAAAAAAAAAAAACATAACTAAAGGCATACAGATTGGAAAGGAAGAAGTCAAACTGTCTTTGCAGATGACATGATCCTGTACGAAGAAAATCTAAAGGATTTTACACACACACACACACACACACACACACAAACATACACACACCCCACAGCTGACCCCCTTGTCTACAGTTTCACTTTCTAGGTTTTAGTTACCTGCAGTTAACCATGGTCTGAAAATATTACATAGTTTATGATATTCTGATAGAGACACCACGTTCATATAAGTTGCATGACAGTATATTGTTATAATAGCTCTATTATTAGTTATTGTTGTTAATCTTTTATGGTGCCTAATTTATAAATTAGACTTTATCATGGGCAGGTATGGATAGGAAGAAACATAGCATATGTAGGGTTTGGTGCTATCCACAGTTTCAGTCATCCACTGGGGGTCTTGGAACGTGTCCCCTGTGGATAAGGAAATGAGAAATTGACAAGCTAGGCTGGGCATCGTGGCTCATGCCTATAATCTCAGTACATTTGGAGGCCAAGGTGGGAGGACGGCTTAAGCTCAGGAATTCAAGACCAGTCTAGGCAACATAGTGAGGTCTCGTTTCTACGAAAAAAAAAAAAAATTAGTCATATGTGATGGCTTGTGTCTGTAGTACCAGCTACTTGGGAGGCAGAGGCAGAAGGATTATTTGAGCACAGGAGGTCGAGGCTGCCGTGAACTGTGATTGTGCTACAGTACTCTATCCTGGCTGACAGAGTGAGCCCCTGTCTTAAAAAAAAGAAATTGACAAGCCGATCCTAAAACTTGTATAAAATTGTATATGTACTAAGAGCCTAAAATAGCCAAAACCATTTTGAGAAACAAAAACAAAAAACAAAAAAAACAACAAAGTTGGAGGAATCAGACTACTTAATTTGAAAAGTTCCTTCAAAGTCCTAGTACCAAAGACTGTGTGGTATTGGTACAAGAGTAAACACAGATCAGGAAGTAAATTTTTAAATTTATGATCAACTGATTTTTGACAAAAGTCTCATGATAAATCAACAGGAAAAGGCTTGCGTCTTCCACAAAAGGTGCTGGGACAATTGGATTATCTATATGTGGATGCTCTTACCTCTCACAGTACACAAGAATTAACTGTTGTGTACTCTTGTAACTCTTGTGTAATTAATTCAAAATTGATCATAGACCTAAATGCAAGGGCTAAGGCAACGATGCTTCTAAAAGAAAGCATAGGAGAAAATCTTCATGATCTTGGGTATGACACTAAAAGCATGATTCACAAAAGAAAAAACTGACAAACAGGACTTTATCAAAATACAAAACGTCTGTGATTCAAAAGATCCCACGAAGAAAATGAAAAGATAGGCCAAACACTGGGGGAAAAAATTTGTAAATTATATATCTGATAAAGAACTTATATATAGAATATATAAAGAGCTCTTCAACTAAATAGTAAGACAAACAATCTAATTTACAATTGGCCAAAATATTTGAAAAGATGTTTCACCATAGAAGATATAGGAATGACTAACAGCCACATGAAAAATGCTCAACATCAATAGTGACTATGGAAATGCCATTTAAAACCACAGCAAGATTCCATGACTCCCCTATTAGAATGACTACAATAAAAAAAGACAGATAATAGTAAGCATTGGTAGGGGTGCGGAGATACCAGAACCCTTACACATTGCTGGTGAGAATGGAAAACAGTACAGCCACGTCGAAAAGTAGTTTGGTCATTCCATAAAGTTAAACATAAGTTTATCATATAATCTACCAACTCTGTTCCTGGGAATTTACCCCAGAGAAATGAAACATATATCTACAAAAAGACACATAGAAGGAGGAACCAAAAAAAATCCCAGAATTCTCTTTTGGAGGACAGGCTCCTCGAAAAGGGTTTTCCCTGCTAGTTAAGTGTTCTAGGAACCCAGCGGCATCAGTGCACGAGGTAGCATTGCTGTGAAACTCTGTGTTGCAGAAGAAACGTCCTGAGTTATGGCACACAGGTGACTGGTTCTTCCCCGTGACAACCACACCTGCCTCCACTGTGCTGAATGATCAGAGTTTTTGACCCAGAATAGCATGACCCCTAGGCCCCACCCTCCTAATTCACCCGATCTCACCCTAAGTGACTTTTCTTGTTTCCTCAGATGAAAAAGGGAAATGTCTTGCCGACGTGGAAGAGGTGAAACAAAAGACAGCAGAAGCACGAAAAGCCATCAAAACTGAAAAGTTCAAAAACCGTCTTGAGCAGTGGAAAAGTGTCTCGATAGGTGTACTGCATCAGAGGGAGAATATTTAAAGGCGACTGGAGTTTAAACATAGAAGAATAAACACACAACTTTTTATAAGTAAATTCGAGGGTTTTCGGTCCCTCCCTCATAGATGAATGTTCACAGCTTATTCATAGTAGCAAAAAATCAGAAACGATCCAAAGCCATCATGAACTGATGAGTACGTTAACAAAATATGCATATATCCATAATACGCAATATTCTCCAGTGATTAAAACATATATATTACCGCTACATGCACAATAATGCAGATTAATCTCGAACCCTTATTCTCAGTGAAATAAGCCAGATGCAACAGCCTACATATTGCATGACTGCATCTACGTGAATGTCCAGCAAAGGCAAACTGTAGAGGCAGGAAGCAGATGGCTGGTTGTCCAGCGCTGAGGGTGGAGGTGGAGGTGAATGACTAACAGACATGGGGGGAGTTTGGGGGGTGATGGGAAGGCCCTCAAACTGGAGTGCGGGGGTGGCTGCACGCCTCTACAAATTTACCAAGAATCACTGCGTTGCATATCGATCATGGTTAATTATTGTGCGTATAAATGATCCCTCAATAAAGCCTTTAAAAAGAAGTCCTCATGTTTTTGAGGTTGTACAACCCTATTAACAGATAAAGCGGAAAGATGTCTGGGAACTGCTTCAAATAATAAGGGAGGGGGCAGTGGGAGGAAGGTACAGAGGGAAGAGACCGGCCAAGCACTGATCTTGTGGAGACTGGGTGGTGGGTACGCAGAGGCTCTTCTGGCTAATTTTCTCTAGGTCTGAAACTTTCCTAGTACACTGTGACCAAGAGGAGGGACAAGAACCCCAAATGCCACAATTACATCATGTCTAATTTAAGCTTCACTCTGAGGAGGCTTGTGACATCTTTTCTTTAAAGACATCTACACAGAATTTCATAATTCTATTGGAATTTTCAGGTAGTGAATAGTTTGGGTTCTGACCTGGTGAGTAACGCATCACAGAGAGTTGTTCATTTCCATCCGTGTGAACGGTAACCAAGTCCTTTGTTTCTGTGTCAAACACAAACCACCTGTTGTAAACACAAAAAGTTGTTTAATGAGAACATGAAGGCCATTACAATAGGGCTATTAGAACAGATTAAGCATAAAAGCTTTTCCAAGCTTTTACTCAAAGAAAATTTCCTTTACATAAGCAAGTCCTAAAGAACGGAACAGCATGCTGTCTACCATTTAAAAACATTCAGTGACCACCACTAACATGTGGCCTCCCAGTGCTTGCGTTTTGCTATTTATCCATAGAAGGAGAGAGAGCAAGAGAGATGCCAACACCTAGTTTCAGGCCTGTGGTCTGGGGAAGCAGCAGATACCTACGGGAGCCTATCTCGCTCTCACCCAGGGCGACCATCCGCAGGAGCCCGCCCAGCTCTCACCCAGGGCAACCACCCACAGGAGCCCACCCAGATCTCACCCGGGGCGACTACCCATAGGAGCTCACCCAGATCTCACCCAGGGTGACCGCCCATGGGAGCCCACCTTCACCCGGGGGAAGCAGGAGTAGTGTGGGAGGAGAGGCTGGGACAACTGTGTGGTGATGCTCTGAGCTGTGCTGTGCAGGTAGAGGTAGGCTGAGGTGCAGACCTTACATGTGAGTGCCAGCACGTAACTCACAGGGGGAGAGAAAGGACAGGGGAGGGAGGGAAGGAGAATGGAGGACTGCTCTCTGAATTCATCCTCTCGGGGGCCCAGTTTCCTTGACGGTAAGATGGGGCTAAGAGTCCAGGTCTATGCTGCAGGCTCAATGTTCATGTCAAATCACAAAGGCAGGGCAAGGCCCTGCAGCCTGAGGAGGACATGGTTCTCACTAAGTGCTGTAAACTATGAGGATAAGAGAATGCTTCTGCCTGTCCCATTCTCGGGGGGTGGCAGGCAGTGAGCCCAAGTGATTGTAAGGAGAAAACGGAACGCGGATCCCTGCGGTTCACCCTGGATCACTTGATCCTATCAGCATGTCTACAGAGGCAGAGTGACCTGTCTTCGCCTTCCAGATGGGCCCTCGCCATGACCACGAACTGCAGAGCATCTTGTCCTCCCTGAAATTTGGATTTTACTTCTCAGCACTGATTTCTTGTATCTCCAACAACTGTTTACCTTTAATGCACCATTTAACCCTAACAGAGGCCAAAAAACATAACACTCAGAGAGACTGGAGCCAACTAGAATACGCCTTTGAAAAGTTCTGTGAAATCGACACTTTGGGAGCCCTGCCTGGCGCTCAGACCTGAGACGCGGGAGGTGGAGACGATGGGAGAGATTAGGTTACACGTTCTGTCTCACCCACCCCTGGGCACTGTCTGTGGTTCTGAGCACGGTCACCATGTTTTACCATGCACAATGAATATGGTGACATCTGTCTGTCAGGCTGGCTGTTGGCCAGTCATCAGAAGGCGGGAGCCTGATGAATTTGAAGCTCCAGCTGTCTCAAAGAAAGTCAAATGGAAGGTGCAATGTGTGTATGTGTGTGTGCGCGTGCACGCGTGCATGTGTAATAGACTGTGCATTTTCACGAAGAATTCCTCCGAATACGTGGAGTCCAACTCTTAAGATATTGCTTCCTATGAATTACAAAGTCTTTCTTTATATGTACAGACTCATAACAATAGCATCTAGGTGGTACACTTTTCAGAGAGGAAGGATGGGATGAAAAATACCTGAATAAAACCATAGTAAATATATATATTATGATAAACAACATAATGGTCCCATCAAAACTTGCAAAATAATGATAATAATGACTAATCTAATCACCTGCCAGGCAACCCCGGCAGGTACCTTCAATCCTCAGTGCAACACAGCCAAGCAGGCCATGTTATCATAATTTACAGAAGAATAAACAAGTTCAGAGAGTTTGTGTAACTGGTTCAAAGACACACTGCTACTAAGAGGGAGAGCTGAGATCCAAGTGCAGATCTATCACCAGGCATATCTGTGGCGTCAGGTAAGCACGCACAAGTGAATTCTGAGTATGAAGTCCTGGATGTGGGCAGCTTCTAAAATTCTGAAAGGGCTGCTAGAAAAAGCACTAAAAGAAACATTTTTTCTCTTAGAGACAGGGTCTTGCTCTGTCACCCAGATTGGAGTGCAGTGGTGCAATCACAGCTCACTGCAGCCTCCGACCCCTGGGCTTAAGCCTCCGACCCCTGGGCTTAAGCGATCTTTTCGTCTCAGCCTCCCAAGTAGCTAGGATTACAGGTATGTGCCACCATGCCTGGCTAATCTTTTTATTTTTATTTTTTGTAGAGATGGAGGTCTCACTATGTTGCCCAGTCTGCTCCCCAACTCCTGGCCTTATATGATCCTCCTGCTTCATCCTCCCAAAGTGCTGGGATTACAGTAGAAAAAGTACTTTTAAATGTCCAGCACTTCTAAATGCTTTCTCACCTGATTCCAAAGTTGAGGCTCCTCCCATAGCCTCAAGATTAGGGCTTGAGAAGCTCCATAAATCCTCTGAAATGGCAAACAAAGTGTGTGTGTGTGTGTGTGTGTGTGTGTGTGTGTGTGTGTGTGTGTGTGAATGCCTTTTTCTAGGCAAGAGGTTCTATAGCTCTCCTCAGCTTTTCCCAAGTTCAAAGTGTAATGGACCATCGTTTTAGTTCTGACTTAATTCTTGGCAGGTCCTTAGAAGCCACGAGCTGAACCAGCCCGCCCCTGGGGAAAGACAAACAACAAGGAGACTCTTCCCATACTCTTTGAAAGCACAAGCCCTGCTGGCTGGACTTACCTCCCTGTGAGTGTTCCAACTGCAACCACAGACCCTGAAGGATGAAAACCAGAAGACTGAGCTGGATCCTAAAATATTTTAAAGGAAGTGTAAATTGATGGCCAGATACAACACTGCAGCATCAAACATACACACACAGCTCTAATTCCTGGGGCTAGAGGGCTCTATTGGAAAAATCTCTTTTCTCTCCAGAGAGAAAAATGTTTTCCTCCCTGAACAAATGCCACATTTCAATAATGCTAAAGTTTTATCCTTTTAGATTTTTTTCTCCTTTTGTCTTATACCCTTGCATATCTACAATAATCTGATGAAAGACAAACAAGTGAGTGCTCTCCTTCTAAGTCCTAGTTGACATAACCTAACCCTTGAGCTGACCCCTGTACTGAATGTAGGTGCATCAAATAGTGTGCTTAATCTGTCTGGATATATGGCCAGAGCACCCAGTTCCATTTCATCTGGGTGCCTACTAGGTGCAGGACCCTGTGGCAGCCCTGGATGGCTCACAAGATGGGTGAGACATATGCTCTAGGGGTACGCACACATTTGTTACTAACTCTAATACGAAGTGGGACATGTCAGATGAAGGCAGTAAAAACAAGGATCTGCGGGTCCCAGGGAGGGAGAGATGAAGTCATGCTGGAAGCTGGGCCAAGGTGTTATGGGGCTGGAGTCCTGGGCTTGGGCCTTCTGGCAGAGGAGGAGTGATCCCTGGAGTTGGCAGGGGGCATGGATATGCCGAGATTGTTTTTGACAGGGGTGAAGGAGCCACAATATGATCCCAGAGATGGCAGCTACACAGTCTGGGCATATATGAGGGAAAACAGGTGGAGGCAGTGGGTTTATAGAGCAGAATACAGGGGGTGGGAGGAAGGCTGTGAAGACACTAGGATGTTGGCTGCTTTGCCACCGTGGGGACTTGGATCGCTAGGAAATCAGAACACTGTTTCTTTTTTTTCTTTCAATAAGAAGAGTAACATGATGGAATTGGTGTTTCAGATTGGAGATCACCGGCGGGAGTGTGTAGGATGGACAGACGTGAGAAGAGACTGATCATAGGAAGATCAAGAAAAAGCAGGGATGGGGATGGGAAAGGGGACAGTCACCAAGAGACCGCTGGAGTGCCTAAAACCAGGAGACCAGAAAGAGACTTTCCAGATGTGTGATGACATTATTCAATGCCTTCTCCAAGGTGGGAGCTGTGACTAATCCCATCAGGGCTTAACCAACAGACCAGGGGCACCAGGAGCTTCATTATTCACAAAGCATTTGGGCTTCCACATAGTCTGAGATGAAGACACTGAGAGTTGAGGGGGCAAGTGTTCCTGCCCAACGTCATGGGGCTGGGAGGCAGAGGAGCCAGGCTTCACTCCAGGTACCTGGCGTCCAGTTCAGAGCTCCTACCCTCACGCCAGCTGAGTGATTCACAGCCTTGCATGGGAGTGGGAAACAGAGCAGCTGCCAGCGCTTTTGGTGGGGCTGCCAAGCTCACTGAGACCACAGGGCAGCCACCCTTCCTTACCACCAGGACACAGGCATGACACGGACACCATTTCCTTTAGCCCCTGCCACCATCTTGGCCTCTTCTCCAAGTGGCAGTGCTGCCCCTTGAGCCCTCCATCTTGACACTTGCGTGGCCACTAGTGACTGGCACTCCTAAGCACCCTTCTGGGAAAGTAAAGGGAAGGAGAGCCAGAACTCGAATCCAGCACTTGGGACATGCTGCAAGGATGATGCGTGTGGCCCAAGAGGAGCTATTCTCATCAATGGGACAGTACCAGTCATAAGGCATGGATGGCAGAGAGTGTGCTTTTGACTCACTGCAGCATGATGCTGTGAAAGGAGCTGAGTTTAAGAGTTAGACTGAGCTGGGGGTCAACACTGGCTCTGTCATTTACTAACTGGATGACCTGAGCAAGTTATCTAACATCGCTCAGCCTCAATTTCCTAATCAATAAAACCAAAGTAAAAAAACAAAAGCAAAGACAAAAACAAAAAACCTTGCACCTGCAGGGCTGCTGCAAGGATTGCTGTAACTTTTGTGCAGTGCTTGGCAGGCAATCAGTGCTCGAGAAATACACGAGTGTTTTATATGGAGAGAAAGGACATTGCAACACTCTGATAGGCAGGGCTCATTCTGAAAATTCTTCACAGAGATGCGTACTTCAAAACTATGGTTGTCACTTTACCATTAAACTCAAAATGTAGAGATAAATTAAACTGTATGTTTTCAGTACAGCTTGTAAATTCTGGTCCAAAGGGCACACTGTATGTAGACTGCAGCCTCTTAACAAGTATTTCTCAGCTCTTAAGCCAGTTAGGAAATCTGAATATACAAAGGCAGACTTGGTGTTGAAAAATTTAGGGGTAAATTTCAGAATTACATGGACGAGACCGCTCAAGGCAATGTTAAAAGTAACATTGTCAAATGCGATTGCAATGTTAAATCCAATTTCAAAGAGACAAATTAAATGACATTTGCTTTGGGTAACTTTTTATCATTATTGGTTTCATACAGAAGATAAATGAACACATTCCAGATGAATTTTTTATAAGAAAAAGGGAAACATAATTGTTTACCTCTATTATTTTGTCCCAGACGGGCCGGTGACCCACAGCATCCCAGAGTGTGGCGTGCTTGTCATGCCCGCAGGTCAAGAACTGAGGTTTTGAGGCATGGATGGCCAGTCCCCAGAGTTCATCAGTGTGACCCTGCAAAACCAGGACAAACAGGAGTTCTCTGAGACACCACAGGCAACACTCGGCAGCCCCAGGGATGAGCAACCCTGGCTTCCGGCTGTTGTCACAACCGCCCTCTCGTCTCTCCCCTCCGAGCTGGCTCGGAAACTCCCAGGTGGAGGAAGGTCATCTCGGAATAGAACACAGGAATAAGCCGCTCCTCGCAATGCTGGGTTATAGTTGGAGGCACTGCAAAAGGAGGGTGTCTGGGAGACCTGCTGAGTGGATCATACCTGTGTAATGGGTGCAAAGTCTCCTGACAGAGTGCCCTGGAGGACAAAGTTTCTCGTTGTGCCAATCAAGATGACATCACCTTTCCCCTCAGCCACTGTCCGAATTGGACCAAATTGCTCTGGAATCTGCATGAAAAGAATCATATGAAAAGAAGATTTATACTTTCATGACACTGCTAACTCAGTCATTCAAAATACTTGCTTACATATCATAATGATAGCTCTACACAGTTTATATATTTATATATAAAAATAAAAAGCGGGAGCTTTAGAAAGACAGACAGACACTACGGCCAGTTGCTGTAGTCAACCTTATTTTTAAGAGATACATCTTTTTATAGAGATACATTATATATATCTCTATATACCTTAAGAGATTCAGCAGGAGTGAGGTTAAGCAAAAGCGTTTTCCTTGACAAAATTTAAAAATAAGGAAAACTCCTGGCTAGCCTACTCTTTACTTGTGATGGCTCCTGACAGTAGTAGCAGATACAACTTGAAAAGTAAAGAATAATAAAACACTGCCATAACAGCAGCTCCTGAAAATCTGCTTGAGCTCGGTGGGCCAGGCACGGTGGGGCACACCTATAATCCCAGCACTTGGGAGCCCACGGCAGGAGGGTGGCTTAAGCCCAGGAATTCGGGACCAGCCTAGGCAACATAATGAGAACTTGTCACTGCAAAAAAAAGCAGAGTTAGCCGGGTGTGGTAGCATGCGCCTGTAGTCCTAGCTACTCTGGAGGCTGAGGTAGAAGGATCGTCTGAGCCCAGGAGGTTGAGGCTGCAGTAAGCCACGATTGGGGTCCAGGCTGCAGTGAGCTGTGACTGTGCCACTGTACTTCAACCTGGTCAAAGTGAAATCCTGACTCAAAAAATAAAACAAAACAAAACAAAAAGCAAAACCAAAAAACAGGTCAATTCTTTGGCAACATCAATGTTTAATTTAAAAATCCATTGTCTATATTGATAAGCATGGAATAATCTAGGTGTCAAGAAAAGGAATTTCAAAATACACCCACTAAGAACAATTTGCTTAACGGTGTAAGCAAAGTTCTTGCATGATAAAAAGAGCAAACCCCACAGCTGGCTCCTGGGGGGGTTCAGGCTGACCCTGGCACTCCAGTTCCAGGATGATGAGAAGCAGCCTGTCCTCTTACAAAGTCTCTCTCTCCAGTGTGCTTTGCTAGTACAGATTTGAGAAAAGTTGATGATGACCCATGTTGACCAAGAGGAGGCACTGATACGGACAAATGCTGAGTAAGTCTATGAAATCAGATAAGGCTTCAGGGCTTTCACTGCAGTTGCAACTCAATATGGATATGTCAGTAACTCTAGCAATTCGCAACATGTTCAATCAAATGCTGGTTACATCTTTCTATAAAAAAAAAATGTTATCACAACCATAATCTCCATGCAAGGGGAAGTGATTTCCAAAGATCAGACTAAGGCCTCCCTCTATTAAAAGCGATTGTCCACAGAACCACATTTTCATACAGCCAGAGAATGCTGCCATGCTGCTCTCTGACGTTATGTGTGTTATGTCTGACTTAGAAGTTGGAAAAGCCCTCAATGTGTCCATTCTATGCTAGGGAGGGAGAGCATCACCCTTCAGAATGATGCCAATTTTGTAATCTGTCTGCTCAGAACTTCCTGGAACCTGGGGAAGAAAACTCAGTGAGTGTGTAGGAGAAATATTGAATGTCTTGCCTCTGGCTTCTGCAGGAGGCAAGGCTGTCAACCAGGTAATAATGAGGAGAAGTGGCTATCCAAAGGTGTCAGAGCCCCGAGAGCATGCTGGCACTCAGCTGAGAGCCACAGACAAAACAGACACCCAACAAATATTAGTTCAACCAAAGAAATAATGTCTCCAAAATAACAGGCTTAAAAATTAAAAAAAAAATACTTTAATGATAAATCAAAATATGGATAATAGTCCCTTGGAAATTGAGATTGGTTCTACTATAAAATATTCTAAATATAAAGTGTGTGCTGTGACCTCAAATTTTATAGCCCAATTCCATTTTAGTAGCTATAGTTAAACTCCGTGATTTTTATGCACTCTCCCCATGTAATTTCATCTCCACAATTTTTAAAACTATAGATTTCAAACTAGCAGGGAAACTGGTTAGGATAACAGCTTGAAGGGGCAAATGAGTTTCCCAGCAGTCCTGCTGACTCACCTCTGTTTTATGAAGTTTCTGATAGTTTCCGCTCCAGGAAACGAGCCTGCGGTCCTTCCCGCCACCTGACACCAGCGTGCCATCTCTTAACATACAAAGTGCAAAGATGCCACCCTCGTGGGCCCCTTGAACTGCGTAGCTTATTCGATTCGTACCTAAACATGCCCAGAAAACCATTACTGGTACATTATCAAAAGGCTCGCCTCTGCCCATCTTCCAATTTCATTTCATTTCTGTGTTAATAGGCAGTATTGTCATTTAGAACATCACTGTGATATGAATCTATGAAGGCTCCAGTTTCTAGACGCTCCCAGAGCACCAGACAAGCAGGAAGCAGACTACTTTGGCAGGAAAGAGGACAGGCTAACCCAACACATTGTGTGGCCAGAGTGCACTGTGGCTGAGTATGGACTCGGTTTACATTCTAGCTCCAGCCCTAATGAGCTGTGTGTCCTGGACAAGTGACTTAATGACTTGGCATCAGTTCCCCCTGTTGTGGAATGGGGCTCCCGCTCAAGCTACAGGGTTGTTCCAAGGATGAAATGAACAGTTGGACAAAACACCTAGCACCAAGGACAAAAGTCGCCATACTATTCTGAAATTACATTTATGGGTCTGTCTCCCCCTTCACCCCCACCCAAATGCTAAGGTCCTTGGGCATGGGGATGGTGGTTTTCTCTTTTTTTGTCTGGCATCTGTGTGCACACTAAAGCAACTCCATCTTGGATGTTAATTCGCCAAGTTGTCTTCAGATTAACCACAGTTTCAGGAATGCCTCCGACCTTCTCTACCATTATCTAAATCCTGCCCTTAGGTCAAAACAACTTTGACCATAACTGCTGCCTTTAGGCAGATGCATCTAGCATCCTTACTGGTCCCTAAGGGGTTGACTTAAATTGTCCCACCCAACTCTTCCCTACGGTGTACAAGCTTTGGGTCTGGGAGGTGATGGCATGGGGGTCTACCATCCCATCTTGCTGTGGCTTCCATTTGTAAGTCCCTATGAAATGCTTCTTTCTGAGAAACTGGGTTTGTTAGACTCATTCTTCGGCTGCTCAGCTTCCAGGGACCTTATGGTAGGTCTGCACAGACCTGCTTACCACAGAACAACCTGGTAAGAGTTCATCAATGCTCACTGGACTTAACCGAATCCACATATGCTGAGTGATGGATCTTCCTTACAAAACTGCTCACTGACAGCGGGGGTCTGATCGGATTCATTTGTATGTTCACAGCGTTTGACAGATAATCAGCACTCAATAAAAGTGCCAAGGGCCCCATGAATCAGAATAGTTAAATATTTTCCAGGTATTTAAATAGTCACGGATAATGTCTTCATTATAATTTGTTAATAGATCTCCTAATAACGTTATTAATTCCATCGCAACATCTTGGGTTTCAGGAACTTTTTAGAATGACACAGGGTCAACAACTCCTATCATTTCCCATTTTCCTGTGTTCTAACTTTACAGTTTCAAGTTATACATGCACACATGCATGTATATGTCTATATAACTTGTACTTTAATGGTAATCCTGTAGATTGTATTAACAGACAGTTCTTACAGAAGCCACGCTTGACCTCTTACTTCCAACATTACCAAGAAACATTGGCTTTGGGAACAATCATGTGTTACCTTTTCCCCATACTAAGATGTTGCCGCTTGAATCTCCGGTAATGGTGTCACCATTTTCAGAAAAAGTCACACAGAGGACAAACTTTGGCTTCTCTTGTTTCTGCAGAATGTAGTAAATATATGTATATTTTTGTCAAGACATTCTTTTTAAAATTACAACAAATTTTGTGTGTGTGTGTGTATGTAGAGACAAGGTCTCACTTATGTTCCCCAGGCTGGTCTTGAACTCCTGGGCTCAAGCGGTTCTCCCGCCTCGGCCTCCCAAAGTTCTGGTATTATAGGCCAAGACATCCTTTATTTGCATCAGTAATATCTAGAATCACAGTGAACTCAAGCTAGACAGTGTCAGCTTCAGTCACCACCCTGAGCACCTTCCATTTTTATCAACCATTATGTAAAGCCTGCCAAGAGATTAACTGCTTTAAGATAAAGACACTTCAACCAATTCCAAATAGCCGGGAATCATCAAGTCTTAGAGAGTTCAAGCAGAGGAGGGTGTTGGAAGGGGCAAGAGGGGGCTGTCATGGCTGCAGCCTGAAGAACACAGCTCCCGCACCAAATGAAAGGGTCGTCAGGGCCAGGCGCGGTGCTCATGCCTATAATCCTAGCTCTTTGTGAGGCAGAGGCGAGAGAACTGCCTGAGCCCAGGGATTTGAGACCAGCCTGGGCAACTTGGCGAGACCTTGTCTCTACAGTAAATCAAAATGTTAGCCGGGTGTGGTGGCACACGCCTGTGGCTTCAGCTCCTTGGAAGGCTGAGGCAGAAGGATCGCTTAAGCCCTGCAGGTTGAGGCTGCGGTGGCCGTGAGCGTGCCACTGCACTCCAGCCTGGGTGACAGAGTGAGACTCCGACTCAAAAAATAAAAAATAAAAAATAAAATAAAACCAAGGGTACTTGGAATTAACCTCGGGGTGGCAGTGGCAAGTGGTCCCCAGGGAAGAAGAGGTGCTTCGCCTGGTGCTCCCCCAGGCCCCCAAAGGCCAGATAAAAGGCACAGCCGTCTCTATCACCGTCTGCAAGGCAAGCTGCTCTCCTCCTGTGGCATGCCCTGCCTCAGTCACACTGGTGGGCTCTGCGGCCCCTGGACTGCGTCCTGCCCTTGCCCTTCTCCCGGCTTGCTCTGTCCTCCTTCTTCACTTTCCTTCCAGTATCATCCACAAGATACAAGGAACTCCCCAACGATGTGAGGGATCCCAGAGGATGTTCTTTATTACCACACCCCCAGATGCATCCCCATGTTTGTCATTAAAACAAATTTTAAGAATGGGATAGGCTGGGCACAGTGGCTCATGCCTTTAATTCCAGCACTGTAGAAGGCTGAAGAGGGAGGACTGCTTGAGCCCAAGAGTTCGAGACCAGCCTGCAACAGAGTGAGCCCTTGTCTCTACAAAAATATTTTAAAAGTAGCCAGATGTGGTGGCATATGACTTTTAGTCCCAGCTACTTGGGAGGCTGAGGCAGAAGGATCCCCTGAGTCCAGGAGGTCAAGGCTGCGGTGAGCCATAATCGTGCCATTGCTTTCCAGCCTGGGCAACAGAGTGAGAACACAAGTTAAAACAAAACAAAACAAAACAAAACAAAAACGGGAATACGTCAAAGCTTCCTTAATATCTAGCTGATCACTTGTACTACTCAGTGAGAAATAAAACAAAAAATGTAATTTAACTTTACCTCAAATAACCCTTGCTTCTTAATAAGGGAGTTTCCTTCTAGTGTCCAAAAGTACAGATGGGACTTTCCACAGGTGACTATGATGTTGGTGTCTGTGGGGTGGAAGTCTGCAGCGAATACAGCTTCATTGGAACACTTTAAGAAGAACAAGAGAACTGAACGCCTCAATCTCTGAAGATACTTAGAAGCACTTAGGAAAATGAATATGATCTGAACCACAAATAGCAAATTCAAGCCAAGCACTATGCCTCCTGATATTTTTCCCCATCAAATTCATCCTGCTATAAACGTAAAGTGTATGTTGGCTGTGTGCCCTAACTCCCCCCCACCCCTTGTCTGTCTCTCCCAGTGGACCGTGAGCCCCTGAGGGTAAAGGGGACCTCAGAGTTGTTTCTGTACCAGGCCCTGCAGGGCTGGTGAGGCTTCACTGAGGAGGCTTTGCTGAGGAATGGGCTAGAAGAAGCAGGACTTCAGGACTGCAATGGCTTGCTCCCACCTGTCTGCCATGGGTTTCTGGCTGGACACCAAATCACCTGACTTGTGCTAAAATGCAGATTGCTAGGCCTCATTCCCCCGTCAGTAGTGGGAATCTCCAGGGAAGGGCCCTAGAATCTGGATTTTACACAGTTTCATTTGTCCTGACTGGCTCTGGCTGCCCTATTCCCCCTGGAGGGAGTCCCTGTTTCTTCTAATCCCTGGGACTCTGCCTGTGGTTCCAAGACCCAGCCTGGGGTCCCGTCAGGTGGATCCAGCTCGTTGGCTATCCCTTTGCCACTGTTTAACCTATATCCTGCCTCCTAAGACCTACACCCTAGTCTGCCAAACCTGGCCCTGATTGTTGGCTTATTTTTAACAATTCAGTAATATATTCTTGCACCTGGATAAAAATTTGCCTCTGATTATTTCTGACCTAGCAATATAGCAAGAACTTAAATACCTAACCACAACATGAGAAGGCAGGGCTTGGGCATGAAAACAAGTATTAGGAAACATGCCTGATTAGAATCAGGTATTGGGAACATTTGATTAGAAATGTGCCTGATTAGACAATGTCTACAGCCCAGATACCCAGAGAGAAAGTTAGGTAAGGAAGGTTAACTCATGGTAATTTTAATGTTAGATAAGGAAGTTTATCTAAGGTTAACAGATGCCAAGTGGTGAGTCTGAAGTCAATTCTATAAAAATAGGGAGCCAACGATGATTTTAAGAGAAAAAACCCAGAAAGTCATGGACAGCAAACCTGACATATTGTGCAAAATGGTTTAGAGGAGGTTAAAGCATTCCAGGGGTACCCCCTGCAGGAGGAATCCCATCGGGAGGTATTTGGGATGTAGCCAGAGACTCTGTCCAGTCTGTTCCACCATGGAGGAGCCCGAGCTGAGGCACCTGCCAATACCTGCCCTCCCTCCCCTGAACCGCAGGGCCTTGGGCAGTGAGCATACCTCACTCACGACCACACCTCCCAGGCCTCCCGGAGCCCTGCCAGCACACAGCAGGCATGAGGGTTTGTCAGGGGAATGAAAGAAAGCTAGCAAATAAACCACTGTATGAAATCAAAGGCTGCGAGAGGAGGAAGAAAAGAAAATCTCTCGGACACTGTGAAGAGAAGAGACAACCCTGACAGGACCTGGGGCAGAGTCCCGTGAGTCCTTGTGGGCCTCTTTCCATCACCAAGTCCGTGTGGCCGGAAGTATTTGACTGGAAGTGTGAGTCCCTGATGAGATGTGCATGGGCCCTCTGGATGAGGGGAGGGGGCCAGGGGCCAAAAGAATCCTAAGGTGAGAGCATTATGCCCAAGGCTGGGGGTGGGAATGGGCCAGCCCCAGGAGAAGGCAGGGCAGGAAGTTACAGTCATGCGGTTTGGAGTGAGACCTTCACATCAGCCAGCTTTTCTTCCTTCTGCCAGTCCCACACAGAGAGCACGTGGTCGTTGGAGTCATCCACGGCACAGAGATTGCTTCCTCCATTCTGGAAAGAAAACGTTATTCACGGGAAGACTATGTTTGAGAATAAAATGGGTTGAACAGGAGGAACAATGAACATCAATTTTATTTATTAAAGAGTCGGCTACATTAGAGTTGAAAAACATTCATCCACCACCTTTGAGACCTGTTTTCTAGTCCAGATAGGAAGGGGCAGTGAACGAGGAGTAGAGATGGGACAGAAGTGGGAAAGAGAGATTAGGGTGGCTCTTCACAACTGGGTTCCATGAAAGCCAGCCCCAAGGCAGTTCAGAGGTCCTCCTCCTAGAACAGATGGTGCCCATAGCAGGCATGGCACTGGGGCTGTCACCACCTGTGGGCATGGCCCCTGGGAGACAGCACAAGGACTAAGCATTGGGGGTAGGAATGCATGTGGGTATTTTGACGTGTACATGTGCATGTTTTTGTGAGTATCAGGTTCTGAAGTGGCTGGAGACATGGTTTACAAGAGTGTGGGGTTGCATCTGTGAACCAGCACATCCCAAGGAAGCTTGGAAGACCACGAGGCCTTGCCCTGTACCTTCTTGTTGATAGGCAGTGAGCCAGTCCCTGCTGGGATGGCAGAGACAGACACATAGGAGCCACCTGTGAAGGGACCAGGTGAAATTCAGGCAGGAGCAGGCAAACTGCTTCATGGAACATGAGGACCATGTCCCTGGGGGCCCTCTTTCCATCACTAAGCCCACATGGCTGGAAACGTCTGATTAGAAGAGTATGTCCCTGATGAGATGTGGGGACTGCAAAGCAGGAATGTTTGAGTTCAAGTCTGTACATGCACCCGGGCAGTTATTGAGAGTTAACTCTCCCTCCTCGTCCCTACAGAGGAATTCTGCAATACTGACAGGCTCATACTTACAGATTTTGAGAATGCAATACAGGTGACGGCTCGGTCAAAGAAACCTGTTCCAATGACATGCAGAGTATTCAAGGTCACAGAATCCCAGATGCGTACATGTGGGGGCAGTTGCTGTTTGGAAAAAAACACAGTCTCAAACGTGACAGTTGTATAAACTTATGTTTACCCTGATGCTACAAGATACTTTGGGCAGTCACATGAATTTTGCCAAAACAAAAGGTCTTTTTCTGCATTTTGGAGGTCTGCGTTTTCAGGTAAATAAAACATTCCCCATGACTTCAGGAGGTCCTGGGCCCTGTGGACAACTGAGCAGTTAGAAGAGGTCTACCAAGTTTTAAAATCAGAAGAGCTGGTTCTTGACAACTAACTATACAGCAGGAGCTAACACTCTAATTTGTACGTCGAGATGTCCCTAAATTTTAGAAATAAAAAATGGCAAGCAAAACAGAATCTCACATAAGGGTTATTATTCTTTTAAAGCCTGTCTTGTTACTTGTCAGCATGTCAAAGTTCATCAAGATGGACACCACCAATTAGTATTAAGAGCTTAACATTCTTGGGCTAAACAGGCAATCAATTACGCACAAATAGAATCTAGAATTGTGATGATTAGTTCAAAACCCTCTCTACTGGGTTCCTAGGTATTTATTTAGGCTAACTTTTCTCTTCCTCAATAGAAGAGAGCATCATAGAGCAATCAGCAGATTTATCAACAAGAAAAGGTACCAGCATTGCAGCTAGTGGATCAACTGGGTGTTAGGTTAACTGAATTCTAGGCCAGTCTGGACTCTAAGTAGCTGCGCCTCCCTTGACAGTCAGGAGGCTGTCTCCACAGGTAAAATGAAAACTATAACATTTTTCTCTGGTTCTAAAGTTCAGACACAATTTCAATGCCAGAAAGTGAAATACACTTTTAAGCCACTAGAGGGAGGAACAAATGGTTTACTACTAATTTCAAGGAACTTTTCAAGGCCATTTAACATTAAAATGTGTGTGTGTGTATACTCATTCCATTTATGTGAATTTATACAATAGCAGTCTGATTCCCATTATGCCTATTAACTCTTTGCAAGTGAAGAATTTTAATGGAAAATAGCATAAGGTTAATATTTAAAATCCAATGTTATTATAATAATTTCTGAAATATAGGAGTATTCATGTTTTCTGTAAGAAAACATGATGATAAAAATGTAAGTACTTAATGTAATTAGTTTCAGATAATATATTATGCAATAATAAACTACAGAAAAGTAGATATCAAAAAACTACAAGTTCCCTCTCTTATGCCTTAACATACAAATTAAAGTTTTGCAGAAGTGCTTACAAAATTTGTGCTAAAAACTTCCTAGCAACTTTTGTGACTTACACACAGACACAAACTTCATGGTTAAAGTTAAAGTTTAACTTCATGGTTAAAGTTAAATGAATACCGGTGGACAGTGTCTGAAATTTGTTAAAGATACAAAAACCCTCTGTTTAAATGAGCACTTGTATTCAATATGATTTTAACTTTATTTGCTAAATGTGTATCTTTATATTTCTAATGCTCATCATGTGTGTAAATAAGCATTTTAAGAATTAGTGAATTTCCGCAAACACAATGCTACTTGAACATTTGCTTAAGTTAAGGTGAACTCAAGGGATTTTTAAGATCACTGTAAGACTTTTCAATTTACAATGAAAAATCCCAGTGAGGGGTTCAGAACCATTCAGGTACTCTATCTCTATCTAAGCAGTCCTAACCATCAGCAAAATATTTTGAGAACATTACTTTGTGAACAGGCTCATTACACAAAAATTAGGAACATATAACAGAACTCACTTTTCCATCCTTAGATGTGCCTGCGACTTGTCCTGTTGCTATCGTGATCTTATCAGGATGCACCGCCAGGCTAAAACAAAGAATATTTATAAAACACCTTCACGTTCAAGGTAAGCTTTACTCTTCCCTTGCTCAAACATAATCTAGTAAAAAAAAATTGAAATATTAGAAATACATAACGCCAGTTGGATGGGGTGGCTCACCCCTATAATCTCAATACTTTGGGAGGTGGAGGCAAGAGGATTGCCTGAGCTCAGGGAGACCAGTCTGGGAAACTTGGTGAGACCTCATCTCTACAACAAACCAAAAAATTAGCCAGGCGTGGTGGCATGCTTCTGTAGTTCCAACTATTTGGAAGGTTGAGATGGAAGGATAGCCTGAACCTAGCAGGTTGAGGCTGTAGTGGCTATGATCATGCCACTGCACTCTAGCCTGGGTGACAGAATGATACTCTGATTCAAAAACGGAAATATATAAAGCTAACTTCTTACAGTCTCAGGACAGATTCACTGAGCACTTCAACCTTAGATAACCAGTGTTTGTTTCATTTCATCTTAATTCCCTTATTTCTTCTTAAGAATTTTCAAACTTAAGGAAAAAGCATCCTTTGCAGGGAAAATACCATTTCAATCTCAGAACACTTAATTAGTCTACACACTTCATTATGAAGTCATTTTGAGTATATTAAATAGGAAAGATTATCTTCTGCTAACAATATTTTTATCCTTGATCTGGGCCCAGGACAGAAACAAATACATAAATCCACCTATTCATCCATCCATCCATCCTTCCAAGGTACATAAAATCCTGTCCAAAAGCATGTATGAATTAAAAAAATAGCAGAACCAGTCATAAACATAAAACAAAGTATTTTTATTTTTATAAAAAAATAAAGATCTGGTCAGGTATGGTGGTTTATACCAGTAACCCCAGCATCTTGGGAGGCCAAGACAAGAAGTTTGCTTGAACCCAGGAGTTTAAGACCAGCCTGGCAACACAGCAATACCTCATCTCTACAAAAATAAAAATAAAAAAATTAGTCAGGCGTGGTAACATGTGCCTGTAGTGCTACTATCTACACAGGAAGCTGAAGTGGAAGGATCGCCTGAGCCCAGGAGGTTGAGGCTATGGTGAGCTGTGATGGTGCCACTGCCCTCAAGCCTGGGCAACAGAATAAAACATCAACTAAAAACAAAAAGACCCAAATGAGAAGCCTTTGACATGTGATGTGATGTGTTAAGAAGGCCTCTGAGTGAGCGGAGTTACAAATTTAGGCAATGTGATTGGACTGGTTAAGGTTATGCACTGCAAGGCTAGAAAGCTAGAAATGAAAAGAGTCTTACAGAGCCCAGCAGTGCACAGACAATGCAGAGGACACCACGAAGAGCTTTCCCCAAGGGTTCCATTCACTCAGACCCTTTCTTCTCTTTAGTCCTGTCCCGATACCGGCCTCTTTCTGCTAATCCTAATCCCACCTGTGCAGGAGGACTCACGCGCCCGGGACCCACCACTTGACGTCATCGTTGTGGCCCGCGTAGTGCCTCTGCAGCTGTTCCTCCACGTTGTACAGCACCACCACAGACGCGATAAAGTAGACGGTCTCCCCCGTCGGAAGCAAGTACAGGTTGTTCCGACAGTCTCGACCCCTGTATCCATAGCTTTGTGAACGTTAAGACAACAACTTTTAGGCTGGGAGCAGTGGCATGCGCCACCACGCCCGGCTAACTTTTCTTTGCTTTATTGTAGAGATAAGGTCTTGCCAAGTTGCCCAGGCTGGTCTCAAACCCCTGGACTCAGGCAATCCTCTCACCTCTGCCTCCCAAGGTGCTGGGATTACAAGTGTGAGCCACTGCGCCGGCTTTTTTTCCTTTAAGAGCTAACAAAACATCAACTGAAATAAAATCTCATAAGCTTATTGCCATCAATGTCACTAATTTAAATAACAGTAAATGGTAATTAGTGCCAAATATATCTGACTTTCAACACGCACGTGGTAAAGTTGGAAATGGTCACTGCTGCAATGTGAATACATATTTTTTACCCACACAAAGATTTGTTTTTACCTTTAGAAAGTTATTGAATCAATTATGAGTTTATTTTTTAGTTGTGATCTGGGAGCTAATTCTTTTACTAAAAAAAAACCCTTTTGTTTTTGTTTTGTTTTTTTTTTTGAGTTGGAGTCTCACTCTGTCGCCCAGACTGGAGTGCAGTGGCTGCTCCCGGCCACCGCAGCCTCGCCTGCT